>NW_006789896.1:2688107-2717584 GCF_000442215.2 Lipotes vexillifer | reverse complement strand
GGAAAGAGTCTTATTGAAGGGTCTTACCAGAATTGGCATCCCAGGAAGGGAAGCATTTAATCTTTATTTTTAACATGGACATTCTTTACTTCTGGTCAGTGTGCCCTTTTCTTTAACAATTAAAGCAGGTGAACAATGTATGTTTGATAGCCCAAAAACTGGCTATTTTTAAGTTAGCATAAAATTTGAGTTAAATCTTGTATAAGCCAGAATGACTTCCCCGTACCTCAATGTGTGAAAATTTCTTTTATCGGTGCAGAATAACACTGTCTTACTATTTATGCCCAGCTCATGTACTGCAACACTGTCATTATCACACACGTTAAACAAAACACCTTTCAACACAATCCTTATCATTACCATCATATTATCACTGGGAGGTCTCCCACCCCTTCAGGGTTTTTACCCAAATGAGTAATTATCCAAGAGAAGACAAAAAACAATCACATCATTCTGCCAACACTAACAGCCACCAGAGCACTACTCAACAAGTATTTCTACTTTCGGCTAACATACTCCATATTACTAACGATATTCCCTTCAATAAATAACTTAAAAATAAAATGACAATTCAAACATACAAAACAAATAACCTTCCTATCATTACTAATCCTCAATATCCACACTATTACCACCCTTAATACCCATTCTATCAGTGCTGGACTAGGAATTTAGGTTAGTATAGACCAAGAGCTTTCAAAACCCTAAGCAAGTACAATTTACTTAATTCCTGAAAATAAGGATTTCAAGACTCCAGCCTACATCAATTGAATGCAAATCAAACACTTCAAGCTAAATCCTTACTACATTGCTGGGCTTCCACCCCACAAAATTTTAGTTAACAGGTAAATTCTCTAGTCAGCTGGCTTGAATCTACTTCTCCCACCATCAAGAAAAAAAGAGGTAGAAGAAGATCCAGCAGAACTGAAGCTGCTTTTTTTTTTTTTTTTGCGGTACGCGGGCCTCTCACTGTTGTGGCTTCTCCCGTTGCGGAGCACAGGCTCCGGACGCGCAGGCCCAGCGGCCATGGCTCACGGGCGTAGCCGCTCCGCGGCATGTGGGATCCTCCCGGACCGGGGCACGAACCCGTGTCCCCTGCATCGGCAGGCGGACTCTCAACCACTGCGCCACCGGGGAAGCCCCTAAAATAAAATTTTTTTTATACATCTTTATTGGAGTATAATTGCTTTACAATGGTGTTATTAGTTTCTGCTGTATAACAAAGCGAATCAGCTATACATATACATATGTCCCCATCTCCTCCCTCTTGAGCCTCCCTCCCACCCTCCCCATCCCACCCCTCTAGGTGGTCACAAAGCACTGAGCTGATCTCCCTGTGCTATGCGGCTGCTTCCCACTAGCTAGCTGTTTTACATTTGGTAGTGTATATATGTCCATGCCACTCTCTCACTACGTCCCAGCCTCCCCTTCCCCACCCCACCGTATCCTCAAGTCCGTTCTCAACGTCTGCATCTTTGAATTTGCAGTTCAATTTGTTGATTCACCCCAGGGCTTGACAAAAAGAGGGCATAACCTCTGTCTTTAGATTTACAGTCCTAACACTTGCTCAGCCTTTTTTACCTATGTTCACAAACCGCTGATTATTTTCAACAAATCACAAAGATATCAGGACTTTATTATTTGGTGCTTGAACTGAAACAGTAGGCACCACTTTAAGTCCATTAATCCGTGCTGAGCTAGGCCAACAGAGTGCTGCTTGGAGCTGACCAAATCCATAATGTAGTCGGAACATGCATTTGTCATAATTTTCTTTATAGTTATACCTATTATGATTGGAAGGTTCAGAAACTGGCTTCTCTCCGTAATAACTGGGGCACTCAATTTAGCATTTCCCTGAATAAATAATATAAACTTTAGACTACTTTCCCCATCAGTCTTACTCCTACTCATATCATCAATAGTAGAAGCTGGTTCTGGTACCGGTGGAACCATATATTCAGCCCTAGCCGGCAGTCTGGCCCATGCAGGAGCCTCTGTCCACCTCACCATTTTCTCCTTACATTTAGTAGATGTTTCCTCAATTCTTGGTGCTGTTACTTTTATTACTGTCATCTTTAATATAAACCACCAGCCATTATCCCAATATTAAACACCATTATTTGATCTGCCCTAATTATAGCCATATTACTATATCACTCTCAGTTCTAGCAGCCGGAATTACCATACTGTTAACAGATCAAAATCTAAACACTGCTTTCTTTTACCCTACAGGAGGAGACCCAATCCTACACCAACAGCTATTTTGATTCTGTGGTCACCCTGAAGTCTATATTCTTATCCTACCAGGGGTCAGAATAATCTCACGTATCATGACATACTATTTGGGACAAAAAGAGCCTTTCAGATATATGGGAATAGTATGAGCCATGTCCACTGGCTTTTTAGGATTTATCTTGTGGGCCCATCATATGTTTACCGTAGGAATAGATGTTGACCCATGAGCATACTTTACATCAGCTACCATAACTGTTTTTGTTTTTGTTTTTGTTTTTGCGGTACGCGGGCCTCTCACTGTTGTGGCCTCTCCCGTTGCGGAGCACAGGCTCCGGACGCACAGCCTCAGTGGCCATGGCTCACGGGCCCAGCCGCTCCTCGGCATGTGGGATCTTCCTGGACCAGGGCATGAACCTGTGTTCCCTGCATCGGCAGGTGGACTCTCAACCACTGCGCCACCAGGGAAGCCCAGCTACCATAACTATTGCTATTCCTTTAGCAGTAAAAGTGGCTGATTAACAACTCTTCATAGAGATTATGATATAGTATAGCATAATGAGACTTATGCTTTATTTTTCTTTTTACAGTAGGTGGTTTAACAGGAATCATCTTAGCCAGTTCATCCCAGGACACTGTCTTCCACAATACAGACTATGCAGTAGCACATTCCAGTATGTAATGTCAATGGGAGCACTCTTCTCTATTATAGGAGGTTTTGTACACTGATTTCCAATAAACTCAGGTTATACACTTAACATGAGCAAAAATTCACTTCACAATTTTATTTGTAGTAGAAAATATGATTTTTTTCCCCCTGCAGCACTTTCTTGGCTTTTCAGGGATGCCACGACTTTACTCCAGCTACCCTCATGCACACACAACAAGAAATATTTCACTCATTCATCTCATTAACAGCAGTAATGCTAATAATCTTCAAATTTTGAGATGTATTTGCATCTAAATGAGAAGTTTCAGAAGAGGAACTAACTACTACTAACCCAGAATGGTTACATGGATGCCCTCTACCATATTCTATACTTGAAGATCATACCTATGTAAATTTAAAATAAGAAAGGAAGGAACTGAATCCTCAACCAGTTTCAAGCCAACACCATAACTATTATGTCTTTATTAATAAGTGAGATAATAGCAAAAAATTATGTAACTTTGTCAAAGTTGAATCATAGACAGCAATACTATATAACACGATGGCAAATCCATTTCAGCTAGGCTTTCTAGATGCAACATCACCTATTATGGAAAAACTTTTACATTTTCATGATCATACATTAATAATCACTTTTAAAATAAGTTCTCTAGCCCTCTGTATTATTTCACTAATACTGACAACTAAACTCACTCATGTACACACAATAGATGCACAAGTAGAGACAATCTGGATCATATACCGGCCATCATTCGAATCTTAATCGCCCTATCCTCATTACGAATCTTTCACATGATACATGAAATCAGTAACCCTTCCCTAAATGTAAAAACTGTGGGTCATCAATGATACTGAAGCTACAAACACACAGATTATGAAGATTTAAATTTTTACTTCTCTATAATCCCCACATCAGATCTAAAACCAGGAGAATTATGACTAATTCAACAACGAAGTAGCAAAGTCATTGAATATTAGTTTCATCTGAAAATGTTTTATACTCATGAGCTGTTTCTTCTTTAGGCCTAAAAACAGATGCTATTCCAGGACACCTAAATTAAAGACCCATAGTATCGACAGGACTAGACCTGTATTGTGGACACTAATCAGGAGAAATCATTTTCCTTCATTCAAAGACAGGACAGAGGGAGATGGCATGAGCCACGGGGTGAATCCAGAGCCCACAGAGGATGTGCTCTCTGAGCTCCAGGACAGGAAGGGCGTCTCTGGGGTCCTGGGCCACCCACCACTCCCTCCTGAGTGGGGTCTTGGGAACATTCTGTCAGTGATGTGGCAGCCTGAGCATTTGTCACGGCCCTCACGCTGTGGCCCGCCCCCCAAGCTCCAGCATTCCACACTCTGTGGGTCCCCCCTGCAGGGTCCTTCCTGCTGCAGAAGCAGAGATCACCCAGCTAGCAGCCCTCTCCCCAACCAGCAGGAAGAGCAGGTGGAAGGCGGGGCACCAGAGGAGTCTCACTCACTCAGACATCAGTGTCCCAGGGCTGCCAGCGTGGACAGCAATGATGCAGATGAAGAACAGCCCAAGAAACGGGAGCAGAGGGCCCCAGAGGCAGCTGGTCAGGTCCTGGCTCATCTGTGCCCTGCACACCCTGTCCCTCGTACAGCCTCTTCCTCATATGCCCTCTCCCTAAATATAGGGTATTCAGATGCAAACAAGCAGAGCTTCAGAATGAAAGTCAGCTCTTCCAAAATGACCGATGGGCAAACACTGCAGGATTCCACTCAAATAGGGGCCCAAGAGTCGACAACTCATGGACCTAAGTGGTCGTTGGTAGCAGGGCTTCGGGAGGGATGGAAGTGAGACTTTCATGGTCGTGGAATTTTCTAGAGATGGTGGTAATGGCTCCACAACAAGGTGAATGTACCTGATGCCTCAGAAACATGCACTTAAAATGATGATGATGGTAAATGGTGTGTCATGTGTGTTTTATTTCATTTAAAATTTTAAAATGTCTGGTTAACTGAGACTCCAATCTGACCCCTTTGTTACAAATGTGCAAGGTCAAAGCACTGTCCCCCACCTCGGGCACATGGCATGTGGAGGACCATTCTTGGGGGGGGCCAGTCTGTGTTACCTGAGCTCTGTCCACGGGAACCCAGACAGCAGTGACCCCATAGATGAGACATATGATCTGCTATGATATTAACATGATACCACCAAGGGTTGTCACTCAGCAGGAGGACCACCCTGCTCAAAGGTGCCTGTCCTCATATGAACATGACAAGGTTAAGAGAAGAAAAGGGACCACAGGTTAATCAGGGCAACACCCTCAATGCGGATGTTGGAAAATCTGAGGGGACAAGACACACTGCAGGCGAAGAGCAGATACGGGGTCTGCACATGAGCCTGACCCACACAGATGGGCTGAGCCCCACACAGTCCCCAGACACCACAGCTAGGGTCACACATCCCCCTGGTCAGGGTACCACGGCTGTGCGGCGTGAGCCCCCAACGTGGGAACAAGCCGGGTCCCTGGGACCAGAGAAAGAAGTGGATGGTCTGTCTCCTCTCCTAACACTTGCCCCAGAGAAGTCAGTCCCCTCCTGTTTTCACTTTTGTTTTTAACTTTTTTGTGCTGAAGTTGAACACACTACCTTGGTTCTGGCAGGCTCGGTCCTCTCCTGATTTTCCGGGGTGTTGAGAAAACTCACAGGACAGCAGGGCTGAATGAGGAGGGGCAGGTCCGGACTCTGCTGAGCAGAGATGGTTGACCAGAAGATTACAGAGGCACATCTCACCTGCTGCCGATTGGCCTTACACCTAGATCCACATGCCCGGCAATCAATTCACCAGGTAAACCTGCCTCCCTACTCGCTCTGCGTGTGCTGGTGAATTGGAATAATCATGAGGTAGCCCACCTGAGGAGTCTCCACCAGCCGCAGGGAAGGTGAACCTTGCAGGGGTAAGGACTAAGGCCCCTACCATGGCTCCTTTGGGAGGGCCGTGTAACCACACTCAGAGCAGAGCACTGTCACCCAGACAAGCCCACCTCAGCTCCAGACCCCAGACGTCTGAGCACTGACATTCGGACAGAGGCATGGAGCTTCTCAGTACTGAGGCCAGGCCAGGTCTCCACGTCCCGCTGAAGCTCCCAGGACAGAGGCCAGGCCAGGTCCCCATGTCCTAGCGCACAAAAAACAAGGTCAGGTCTAAATATTCTCATTGTAGACAGCACATGGTCAGGTCTAAACATACTCATTGTAGACAGGACATGGAGCTGTCTAACCCTACCATGTAGACAGAACTTGATCAGGTTTAAACTAGCTTAGGGCTGCTCTCCCAGGAGGCACAGGTCACATATGTGGGGTCTCTCATCTCTGGACAGGGGCTCACCCTCGTGCGGGAACCAGGATGTACATTTCTGGGAGAATAAATCAACATTGGGCTCGCACACTTTACCCACATCAGGAAACTAAACAAAATCTGACATTAAACATTTCAACGTGAAAAACAAAAACATTACCAATTTCTCTGGCCACGTGATGGTCAGGATCCCGGGATAACCCTGGAACTTCTTGCAGTGCAGCCCTGTCCAAGAAGTGGCCTGACTCCAGCATCCCAGGCCCCCAACAGGAGGCGGCCTCACTGGAAGCCCAGGAAGGACCGCGCATCCCACAGGCCAAATCGGGGGAGCACGCTCAGGGCAGCTGAGAGCACCGTGCACAGGTCCTGCTTCCCAGCAGCATGTGCCGGGGGGTGAGGGCTCCTACAGCACCCAGCCAGGCTGCTTCATGCACCAGGGCTGATTTGAGGGGCGAACACAGGAGGAGGCTGGAGCACAGAAGCCATCTGAGCACAGAACTAATCCACTTTCAGTCTCTATGGGTTTGCCTGTTCTGGATGTCTCATGTAAGTGGAATTAATAAATTGTCCTTTTGTGTCTGGCTTCTTTCTCTGAGCATCACGTTTTCAAGATTCATCCATATTGCAGCCGATGTCAGCGCTTCACTCCTTTTCATGGCTGAGTTAATACTCCCCGCCCCCGCCCCCTTACTTTTAACTCTATAATTTATTGTGACTCCCTGCCCACACTGTATAGGGCTGATGAGAAATTCACCTCCTGTCATTCTTGGGCCGTAACCTGCATTTTTAACCGACACCCAGGGGTGCTGTGCAGGAGCTGAAAGCCCAGCCCCACACGGTGCAGTCATCCTGTGCGACCGGAGCCCAGGAGGAAAGGTGAGACAGGCCTGCATGTTTAGAGGACCAGCCCTGCAGTCTCATGGGAAACCAACTTGCTGGTCAGTGTCCTATGAGAGCTGTCCTCAGGGCACCATGTGGGGAACACAGAACGGTCAAGGGCCACAGCACTGCCTTCAGTTCAGGCCCACCCACTGCAACTGTCTACTTGCAAAGTGCTGAGGCTGCAGGGGAGGGTCCTTCCTGCCTCTTCCAGCTTCTGGGGACTCCAGGCATCCCTAGACCTGTGGCTGCATCCCTCCCATCTCTGCCTTCACCTTCACGTGGCTTCTCCTCTGTGTCTGTTATCTCCCCTCATCTTATAAGGATGCAGTCACACAGGATGAGGGCCACCCTAATGCCTTTGTCTTAACTACTTACAGCACCAGGCCCTACTTCCAAATAAGGTCATGTCCTGAGGCCCTGGGGTCAGGATGTGGCTGTCTCTTTCCATGCGTGGCGGTGGGTTGGGCAGACACAATCCCCCTTCAATCTAAGGTAACAGATCCCATATGACAGGTGTCCTTATAGGAAGAGGAGATCAGGACACAGAGACACCAGGCACATGCCAGGGCCACCCGAGGTGACCAAGACTCTCCTGAACCGTATCTCACCCAGACCCTGTCCTTGGCCTCCACCTTGGTCCCATCCTTGCGGGGCCTGCACAGCCCGGTCTCAGCAAGAATCATTCTCAGTCAGCGCAGAAATGAGGGCACCAGAACACACCACTCCAGAATGTGCCTCTTTGGCATGTGGATTACTTTGAGCTAAAGGCCACCAAGAACCAGCAGATGCAGGGAAAGCTCTAGAACACGCCAAAGAGGGAGACAGCAGGAGAAACCAACCCTGCCAACACCTTGAACACGGAGCTTCAGCCCCTAGAACCTGGGAGACAATAAATGTCTGTTGTTTAACCACCTGGTCTGTGGTGTTTGTTATGGCAGCCCCAGGAAACACGGACACCATCCTCTATGGAGAGCGGTGAAGAGCTGGGTTTGCACCTGAGCTCCACCACCAACGAGCCACCCTTGGACCAGTTACTCCACCATCCGGGCCTCGGTTTCTCACCTGTAAAATGGGATTGGTTATAGTGCCCCATCTCACAGGGTCACAGGCTGGATTCTGTGAGCTAAAGCATGTGAGGCACTCAGAACTGAGGCGCACAGTAACCATGCAGCATGTTGGCCATCACCCTGACATTCTGGACCCTCTCCTCTGGTAGGGAAGTTTTCCCTCTAGTCTAGAGGAGGCCCATCCACCGGTACCACATCCAGCTGTTATAAACTCTTTGTATACAGCTGAGGGGGTTCAGAATTTGCCACCTCAAATATGTCACTTTGGCATAAGGGTTATTTGGAGTTGAGGTGATTGAAAAGCTGCAAAAAGAAAAACTCTGCCCTCCTCCATCTGCCTGATCCCTTTGTGATGATGTCCCCCTCCCTCTCCTATTCCAGGAAGGGAAGAAACAATCTTATCATCTGAGATGGTACTGACTTCAGTCTGCATAACAAACCTCACTAAGTCAGCTCTGTCCTCTCTTATTTTCCCCCACTTACTTACCTTCCCACAGCTTCCTAGAAACTAAAAACCCTAGAAAGTCCCTAGAAACTAAAACCTGTTTTCCTTTGTCTTGTCACTTCTCCAGAAACTTATCACCCTGTGTTAACATGGCACATAAGTCCTTAAGTCTAACTGTCTCTTTGCAACTCCGCTTCTTTTCTGTGCAGGGCTCTGCACACAGACATAATAAACCTTTTGCTCCTGTTAATCTGTTGTTTGTCAGTTTAATTTGCAGGTCCCTGGGACAGAACCTAAGAGAGTAGAGGAAAAATTTTTCATCCCCTATACCGCATCAAATACACCAACAGCCAATCCCCCCATTTGTTCTTGTTCTGCCTCAGCAGCAACAGACACCAACCCTCTCCCCACCTACGAGATACTCAACTAGCACCCCTGTCTCCATCTTCTCTCGCAGCCTGTCCCATGGCTCCCTCAGTCACACCCTGTCTCATAAATGTCCCCTGAGGCGAGAACCCGGGACTCCAGGCCACCTGGAGGGGGTGTGACATTCCAGCACCAAGTGTCCAGGTGGCTGGAGCTGGACTCTGCCATGCAGCACACCCGGGGGTGATTCCATCCCAGTGCCCTCCAGCTACAATGGCCCGCACATCGCCCACGCATGTTTCTGAAATGCTGGCGGATCAGGGCAAGGGCTCAGACCCCAAAACCCCACACTTAGGGCTCTGTAGTGTGGGATGGCTGCATCATAGGGACCCCAATTAGGAGTGTGGTCAGCCTCAGTGTAGGGAGACACACCTCTGCTGTCCTTAGGAGAACAAGGGTGGGTCTGCGCCCCTCCCAACCACGCACCCCAGTGGGCCCCCTTCACAGCCAACTGGAGTACTGACTGGAATCCAAGACCTTGTGGATCCTATCCGAGTTGGGCCAGGTCGCAATGATCCCAGACAGAGGGGCTCAGGTGACTCCTGGGACTTCCCCATTTTGCTTTTAAGGGAAAACCCCTGAGTCTCAAATGAAAGGAACCAGGACTCACCAAACCAAATGTGCGTGTACGGCATAAGGATTATTCTGAATAGAAGGCCACTGAGAACCAGCAGACTCAGCAAACGCTCTGAGAACAGGGCACGAGCATTCCTTCCATAAAGGAAATTCACACTTATAAAGGAAATGCCCACTTGTAGGGACCTCTTCTCCCACACCTGGAAGAGGAGGCTGCGTAACAACTCTCACCAATAAAAAAAGGCACCGACTTGAATCTGCATCACAAGCCCCACTAACACTTGTTCACCGGGCTTTCCGGACTGACTTCCCACGGCTTATCCCCGCCCCACCAACCCCTTCCCTCTGTCCAGCCCATGATGGTATTTCAGCCCCCAATTCTCACTGCCTCCTTGAGGAATACTGCCTTATAAACTCCCACACATTCCATCTTTTTTTCCCCTCTTGTTAGTCTGCCTTTTCTCAGTTTAACATCTGGGTTCCAGGCACTGAACCTGGAAGGGGAGAGGGCGTTGAAACAGGCTGCCATCCATCGTGAAAGCCATCTTGGAAACTTCAGAAATGGCGTGAGCCACTGTTAACCACAGCTAGCGTTGGGAGTTAACTTATGGCCTTACACTGAATAAACTATATTCGGAATAAAGGCAGCGAATTCTCAAAACTCACTACCATTACTGTAGACCTCACTGGTTATCGTACTGCATTTACTACCATCTCTGCTCACTCTTACCCTCTCCCACCCATAGTGTGTGTGGTGGAAACTCTCTGGGGTTCTTCCCGGCTCCATGTTCACAAACATCACATCGGAAACTCAAAACTGGCCACCGTGGGAATATCTACACCACAGAAACGGCAGATGCCACCATCCAGCCTTGGGTGATTGTTTTGTTGATGGTCTAGACTTAGAAAGTGATGGGAGAAGTGTGACTCATGCAGACTGGATGTGCAGGTGTGTGTCTGTGGTGTTGCATTGTAAAGACGGAGAGAACACTCTTCTGCATCCGAAACCCAGGACGCAATTCAGCAGAGGCTGAATCATGGAGGAAGGAGTGAGGTTCTACACACGTGGAGTTCGTAGTCTTACTCCTTAATTACAAGAAAATTCCAAGCAATACCAGAACTGCTCTCGTGTGTTGACTAGGGGAGCACGGGTGGTGGGGGAACAGGAGCCAGGCAAAAATCGACAAAAGCATCCCGTGAAGCCCTGGTCTCTCTGGAATTTACACCAAAGTCCTGTCCACTAGTATTTTTTGTTAATTGTTTGCTACATCCTGGGTATCAATTTAGCTAATAAACGTATGTGCCCATATATGCACCTTTTGGGGGAGCCCTTTTTTTTTTTTTTTGCGGTACTCGGGCCTCTCACTGTTGTGGCCTCTGTATAAACTCCCACACATTCCATCTTTTTTTCCCCTCTTGTTAGTCTGCCTTTTCTCAGTTTAACATCTGGGTTCCAGGCACTGAACCTGGAAGGGGAGAGGGCGTTGAAACAGGCTGCCATCCATCGTGAAAGCCATCTTGGAAACTTCAGAAATGGCGTGAGCCACTGTTAACCACAGCTAGCGTTGGGAGTTAACTTATGGCCTTACACTGAATAAACTATATTCGGAATAAAGGCAGCGAATTCTCAAAACTCACTACCATTACTGTAGACCTCACTGGTTATCGTACTGCATTTACTACCATCTCTGCTCACTCTTACCCTCTCCCACCCATAGTGTGTGTGGTGGAAACTCTCTGGGGTTCTTCCCGGCTCCATGTTCACAAACATCACATCGGAAACTCAAAACTGGCCACCGTGGGAATATCTACACCACAGAAACGGCAGATGCCACCATCCAGCCTTGGGTGATTGTTTTGTTGATGGTCTAGACTTAGAAAGTGATGGGAGAAGTGTGACTCATGCAGACTGGATGTGCAGGTGTGTGTCTGTGGTGTTGCATTGTAAAGACGGAGAGAACACTCTTCTGCATCCGAAACCCAGGACGCAATTCAGCAGAGGCTGAATCATGGAGGAAGGAGTGAGGTTCTACACACGTGGAGTTCGTAGTCTTACTCCTTAATTACAAGAAAATTCCAAGCAATACCAGAACTGCTCTCGTGTGTTGACTAGGGGAGCACGGGTGGTGGGGGAACAGGAGCCAGGCAAAAATCGACAAAAGCATCCCGTGAAGCCCTGGTCTCTCTGGAATTTACACCAAAGTCCTGTCCACTAGTATTTTTTGTTAATTGTTTGCTACATCCTGGGTATCAATTTAGCTAATAAACGTATGTGCCCATATATGCACCTTTTGGGGGAGCCCTTTTTTTTTTTTTTTGCGGTACTCGGGCCTCTCACTGTTGTGGCCTCTGCTGTTGCGGAGCGCAGGCTCTGGACGCGCAGGCTCAGCGGCCATGGCTCACGGGCCCAGCCGCTCTGCGGCATGTGGGATCTTCCCAGACCGCGGCACGAACCAGCGTCCCCTGCATCGGCAGGCGGACTCTCAACCACTGCGCCACCAGGGAAGCCCTGGGGGAGCCCTTGAGAATGAGGATTGTGTGTTATCTGTTATCACATGATATCAGCACAGCATCATCTTTGTTATCTGTGTACCACTGTCCTTCACATCATCTTACATCATAAACTGTGCAGGCATGCTGGCTCTTCTTTCCCTGGAGAGCAGGGTCCTGACCATTGGCCAGTACATCCTTGCCCATGACCCTGTCACCACCCCCTGGCAGAACTCAGACCCTGAAACATTGGCTGGACTCACACCCAAAACCTGGGTGTCCAGGGGTATGGATTTTCCAGATTTTCACCTCAATTCCACAACTTGCCAAACTGGATAAACACGGCCACTTTGCACATTCAGAGGTCAGCAAGGGCAGTGGACAGAGCTCCTACGAGACGGAAGAGGAGGAAAATATTGTGTCCGACCAGCAGATCCGTGATTATGGCCGTGGTGAAGCTGGACACCCTCACTTGAGAACCAGACAAGGATGCTGTTGCTTCAGGACTTCTGCGTCCGGGCACTGTCACCACAGGAGAAAGGGTCACCCCAGTAGACCTCAGCCTCACTCATGCCTGAGTGAAGAAAAGAATGAAGGAAGGAACTGGGGGTAACCCAGCAGGGCGTTCACAGGGACCCCAGCCCCTCCCCGAGAGAAATTCCAGAGTCACTCCCAATAGGGAGCTCACCTGACACCTGCATTGCAGGCCTTCACACATGCTCCTTGACCCCAAACATGAATATGTTGAGTAAACAAACAAATGTCACTCCCAGAAACAGTCACAAGAACCCCCACCTTTTAAGATGACCCCCGTACCATAGAAGCACACAGACATTTCTATTTATAGGATCCAGTGTTGCTCCAGGAAAATCCATCAAAAATGTGGACTTGAAAACGGAAAGATCACCCCTTCCCTGTACCTACCTCGTACCTCCCCTAGGCCTGCCCACCTGCTCTGCATCCTCAGGCACACACACCTGATGATGTGCCTATGACTAATACTAGTGGCAGCTGTTCCAGAAGTAGGGACGGTGGTGGTAATTGTTCTATTACAGTACTCCCACATTGCTTTGCAATTTTAATCCTCAACCGAGTGAAATAATTCCTGGGGCCTCATCTACATTGAGACAGAACAAAAAACATCCACCCACAGCGCAGATGAACTTGCAAAGCAGGATGAGGAACTCAGTTCCTACACAGCCCACCCGGGACGCACAGTAGGCAGTGTACAGCAAATCCAAATCCAAACCACAGGGCTTAATTTCCCTGGAGAATAAAGGAAGACTCCCTTCTTCTGCTTTTGTAGGACATTTACTTTAGAAAGTGTGGGAATTCCTTCTGTCTCTTTGAAGCACGTGCACATCTTTTAAAGGCAGAACACACCTCTGACACTACCACAGCTCAGAATGTTTCCTGCAGACCTGGGCGTGTGTCTGAAATGTGATGGAGGAGGAAACCCCGTCTCCCTGCTCCTGGGAGGAGAGGCCTGAGTCCAGTGGGGCCTGGCTCCAAACACAAAACTGCCTCCATTATCAAGACAACAGTGATTGTTTATCTGGGAACACGGATGGAATGGGTGGTCTCCACTTAGCTGCACAAAGGGTGAGACTCTTCTGTCTCGGCAGCCTCTCAGTGGGTCTGCCCCGACGCCACCTGTGATGCACGTCACACTATGGTTTCATAGTGGGTCCAGCGTAAATGGTTTGTGGAATGTCCCCTCCCTCCTGTCACAGCTCAGGTCTGAGTGTCCCTCCGCCTGTCACAGCCCAGGGTCTGAGTGTCCCTTCCTCCCGTCACAGCCCAGGGTCTGAATGTCCCCTTCCTCCTGTCACAGCCCAGGGTCTGGATGTCCCCTTGCTCCTGTCACAGCCCATTGCCTTTCAATAATGTTGAAGGTGACCTAAAGGTCCAGAAATCCCCTCACCCTCTGTGCCTGGGAAATGGCTTCCTGAAAAGACCCCTCCCCACAAAGACGTTGCTGAGACTCAGGAGCCCCCCTTTCCTGACCAGGCCACACAGACCCAGCCCCTCCCCGGGCTCATCAGCCAGGAGCTGACCCGCTCCTTCCCAGGATCTGTGAGAACGAGGGCTGGTGACCCACGCGTCCCCCTCCTCCCCGGCCCGAACTGCAGCCACCGGGTCAGAAGCCCCGCTCAGGGCACCTCCTGAGTCGGGGCCCTTGATCCACGTGCTGTCAGGCCACCTTTCGTGCCAACCCCTCGCCTGGGCCTTTATACTTGTGTTTATTTACTCCTCTCCATGGAGAAACCGCCTTTGCCCCAACCCTCCAGATGCTGCCAGACCTTGTCAGGAATTCTCTCTGTAGTCATAGTCCCCGCTCTACAGCAATAGTCCTCCCCTATTGTTATATCCCCCCTCTACAGCAACAATCCTCCCCTATTGTTACATCCCCCCTCTACAGTAACAGTGCTCCTCTATTGTTACAGACCCCACTCTCTAGTAACAGTCCCCCCTCTAGTTACAATGCTGCTCTATTATCATAGTCCCCCCTCTGCAGTAAGTCCTCCTCTATAATAGTGGCCTCTGTACAGTAATAGTCCCCCCTCTACAGTGATAGACCCCCCTCTATTGTAACAGTCTCGCCTGTACTATAATAGCTCCCTCTCAACAGCAATAGTCGTCCTCTATTGTAATAGTCCCCCCTCTATGGTAAGAGTTCCCTCTCCACAGAAATAGTGCTGCCTCTATTGTAATAGGCCCTCTCTACAGTGGCCCCCCTCTGTTGTAATCGTCCCCTTTATTATAATTGTTCCCCCTATATTGTCATAGTCTCTCCTCTATTGTAACAGCTCCCTGCATTACCATAGTCCCCCCCATTGTAACATTCTCCCCTCTACAGTAACAGTCCCCCTTTACTGTATGAGTCCCCTCTCCAAAGTAATATCCCACTGTCACAGCCCCCATTTATTGTCATCTTCCCCGCTCTATGATATTAGTCACCTCTCTACACTAACATTGTCCCTTGTACAGATACAGTCTTTCCTCTACAGTAAGAGTCCCCCTCTGTTGTAATAGTCCCTCCCCCTACTAGCACACTCTCATCCCCCTGTAATAGTCCCCCTTCCTCCTTGCAATAATTCTTTTGAAATAAAAGTCTCCTTTCTAACCCAGACTTGATTTTAGTTTATAGGCCTAAAGGGACTGCAAGGGTGACATAAAGCAAAACACTTATTGCAGGCCCCAGGCGTGGGTGGTGCAGAGGTGCCTGTGGATGTATGTCCCCCATCATGTAGGGCACCTGTTAGTGTGTCTGTGTCACCACTGTGGGGCACCTGTGTGTGTGACTGTCACCACTGTGGGGACACCTGTAGGTGTGTGTCTGCATCCCCATCACAGAGACCTCTCCCCAAACACAAGTCACACGACACTCAGGGTGTCTTTCCAACCCCTGTCCCCATGTCCCCAGGCCTCTCCCCATAATTCGGGTCACTTGAGCACTGTCATGTCCCCTCCTGTCCCACATCCCCCAGTTTCATCAGAATCTGGGTCACTCTGTAACAAGTCCCTCATCCTCCCATTTGCCCCCGCCTGAGAAGGTCATGGGTTTGTCCATGGTGGGAGGAAAATCGTCCCATCCCTGTGGACACCAATCCTGCACCTGCCAGGCACTCACCTCCTCCCAGGTGCACAGGTGTGAGTTACCCACCCTCTCCCTCGACTGCAGACCCCAGCTCTCTAGTTTCCAAGTACAGATTCAGGTGTGCTCAGCACTAGCGCAATCCCAGAACCGGCCAGGCGATCCCCTGGGAGTAGGCCAGGTGCCCCCCTCACACCCTGATGCCTTCCCCACCCAGCACTTCCTCAGCTGGATCCACTCCACCCTTTGCCTCCTTGGTCAACACGGGACTCAGGCAGGGTCAAGGAGACACTTTCACAAAATGCAGCGGGTGCGAGATGAGCTAAGAGCCCAGTCCCGCTGACCCTCCTGGATGGCCAGGTGAGACATCTGAGCCGCCAACCTGTGACCATGGCAGGAAGGCTCCTTATGTGACCACGCTCACCTGCAGGTGGCAACTGGCATAGAGCAGACACTCAGGAAATAGCTCTCAGGTAAAGGAACGGATGGGCGTGCACACTGCTGGCAAACCCACTGGAGCTCCCATCGTCCTCCTCACCTGGGCCCCTGGACGCTCAGCGGGCTCCCCAAATGCTCGCCAGGACCCCCAAATGCTCTCCAGGCCCCCCGGAATGCTCACCGGGCTCCCCAAATGCTCTCCAGGCCCCCCGGAATGCTCAGCGGGCTCCCCAAATGCTCACCAGCCCCCTGAATGCTCACCAGGCTCCCCAAGTGCTCAGTGGGCTCCCCAAGTGCTCACCAGGCCCCCCGGAATGTTCAGCGGGCTCCCCAAATGCTCGCCAGGCCCCCCAAATGCTCACCAGGCCCATGAATGTTCACCAGGCTCCCCAAGTGCTCAGTGGGCTCCCCAATCTCCAGGCCCCCAGAATACTCTGCGGGCCCTCGAACACTCAGCAGTGTCCCCGAATGGTCATCAGGCCTCCTGCACACTCACTGGGCCCCCCAAATGTTCACCAGTCTCCCCAAACACTCAGCGGGCTCCCCAGATGCTCACTGGGCCCCTCAAGTACTCATCAGACCCCCTGAACGTTCAGTAGGCTCCCCAGTTGCTCACCCACACCCACATGCCCAGATTAGATGGCCCTGTCCCCGCAGCATAAGGACAGGAAAGGAGGCCTCAGCCAACAAGTTCGTGCCTGACCCAGACCTGTCCTTCCGACTAGGTTAGCGGCACAGCAGACAGTGGGCTTGTCAATGCCCTCTGTGAGCCACTGTCCAGGGGCTCCTGCCGGCTCAGCGGCTCTGACCCAGCGGGTCTCCTACCCTCTGCGCTGGGAACACCAGAGCCTGCGAGCGGACGCTTCCCCCCGGGCCCCACCCCCGCCGCCCTCCATGCTCTCCTGCTGCCCCTCCAGCCCCTGGGTCCCAGGAAGGAAGGAGGAGTCTGGACCCGAGGGGAGCGCGGACCACCCTTCACCACCGCCCCATCTCGAGCCTCTGAACTGAGACAGGCAGGCGGTACTCACCACGACAGCTGACTTCGGGGAGTTTCCGGCTGCAGCTCCGCCCGTCTGCCAGTCCCCCGGCACTTGCCGAAACACTCCTGCGCCGTGATTGGATGTGAAACACCCACTCCTGGGAGGGTGTGGGAGGAGCCACCTCCCAGAGCTGACCTTACCCAAGCGCAACACAGGGAGCAAATCCCCAACTTCAGAAGGGACGTCATTGTGGGGACAGCACTGCTCAGCCGGAGGGTCCACGGATCCTCTCCGCAGGGACCAGGAGCTGAGAAGTGGAGAAACGGAGCCACTACTCCCTCAGAAGGCTTAAATGTGTTCTCTATTTTAACACAAAACTTCCCATTACAACACGCTCGTCAAATCAAAGAGTCAAAATAAAATTGGAAAGGGCAGATTACACCTGAATTGATGCAGCCTTCCTAACAGCCAAAGAAGATGCTATCGACGGTGTCACTGTTGTCTATGAAGAAAACAAAAGGAGGCTCACCAGCCTCCCTATCGTCACTGTGTACTCTGAACATTCCAGGTCTCCTCACTGTTTGCACAGTTTGAGAGGCACAGGGCTTTATCACCTAACCCTAATTTATGCCACGCCTGCCCCTCAATCCTGCAAAAGCTGGAGTTCAAAAACTGGAACTTCCTGTTGATTCCAGGGCCTAACATAGCTTTTGGCATAGAGGCTATCAATGATTGTTGAACAGACGGATAAGTGAGAACCTTCTGCTGAGGGGAGGAGTGTGGGGATGTAGGACCCTATGGGGCCTTTCTGAGACAGGCCTTCCCCCGTATCCTCTGCTTTAGCTCCTCTCTGAAGTCCTTAGATGATAGTATTTGATGCACATTTCCTGAGTTGTTTTGCAGATCTGAACCCCCCGGCCCCGCCCACCACCACCACCAGGTGGAAGAACTACTTGATGACCGTGAGCACATAGCCCCAGGCCTCCGGGAGCCTAAGGCTTGATAATGTTAACCCCTGTGACACCACCCTGCTACCTCACCATCAGCCAGAGAACTGTGCACAAGCTGATCACATACCATTTGATCCACCCCTCCCCTCACCTGGCTTTTAAAAATGCTTTGCTGAGGGCTTTCCTTGGTGGCGTAGTGGTTGAGAGTCCGCCTGCCGATGCAGGGGACGCGGGTTCGTGCCCCGGTCCCGGAAGATCCCACATGCCGCGGAGCGGCAGGGCCGTGAGCCATGGCCGCTGAGCCTGCGCGTCTGGAGCCTGTGCTCCGCAACGGGAGAGGCCACAACGGTGAGAGGCCCGCGTACCGCAAAAATAAACAAACAAAAATGCTTTGCTGAAACTCTTCGGGGACCTCGGGGTTTGGGGGAGCATGAGCCACGTCTCCTTGCACAGCCCTACAATACACCCTTCTCTGCTCCAAACTCCGTTTCGGTTGGTTTAGCCTCACTGTGCATCAGGCACACGAACTTGTGCTAACAGGGACAGGAGAAAGAGGCTCAGACAGAAAGGGGAGAAGGAAGTTTGTGGACAACTCTCAAGAGAAAGGGCACAGGGATGAGCACAGCCTGCGGACCAAAATACCACGGTTTTTACATGCTCCGTATTCACGACCACCAGCACCATTTTCCAGATGCCAAAACCCACGCAGGCCTGCAGCTTGAAAACGGCAAGCCCAAGAGTCAAGCCAGGTATTTCTGAGTCTAGAGTTCTGCCTCTAGAGAAACAAAGGGCAGTCAGACCGCCGATAGCCTGTTAGGCTGTCCGGCCAGTGGGCCACCTGGCCAGGCTAGAAGTGCCCCATCAGGTGCTCAAGGCAGACCTATGTCCCTGCTACGAGGCGAGGCAATTTGGGCCAGAGTCAGAGGAGCCCGGTAATGAACCCCTCCTCTCTGCACGTCCTTGGGGTTCTGCCAACCCCATAGATCCGGAGGAAACTAATTTGAAAAGATACATGTACCCCAAAGTTCATAGCAGCACTAGTTACAATAGCCAAGTCATGCAAGCAACCTAAATGTCCATCAACAGAGGAATGGATAAAGATGTGGTATATATCTACTATGGAATAGCAGTCATAAAAAAGAATGAAATAATGCCATTTGCAGCAACATGGATTGACCTAAAGATTATCATACTAAGTGAAGTAAGTCAGAAAGAGAAAAAAAATACCATATGATATCACTTATATGTGGAATTTAAAATATGGCACAAGGAACTTACTTACAAAAAAGAAACAGACTCACAAACAGAACAAACTTACAGTTGCCAAAGGGGAAAGGGAGGGGAAGGATAAATTAGGACTTGGAGAGTAGCAGATACAAACTACTAAATATAAAATAAACAAGTCCTAATGTAGGGGGAAAAAATCAGAAGAGCCTCCCCCCAGCGTGTGTGTGCACACTCACACACTCTACTCTCACATACACACTTAAACCAGCCCAGAGAAAGAGCCCAGGCACTGACTTTGATGTCACAATGATCTGGATCTAAAAAGCAATTACATTGCCAGGCATTGTGCTAATACAACTATTGAAATCGCTAGTCGAAAACACTTAATTGCATAACTTAGATAGACTGATCTAAAAGCTGATTTAAAATTAACCTGGCACGTGCATACCATCTAAATAATTACTCTCACCTATGATGTAGTCTCTCATTAAAATCAACTTTCATTAGGAGAAATTATACATTTTGTACCATGATTGGGAAGAAGAAGCCACATTCACTCACCTGCTGATGAAAGTGGAGGGTTATCATTAGAGCTAAAGGGGAAATGAGTGTCCCGCCTTCCCAGGTGCAGTGAGATCCGTCTCTGCAACAAACCACCCTCCCCCCCATTTTTCCCTCAGGAAATGATGGAAACCTATTAAAATTGCATCAACTGAGAACCCCAAACCAATAGGGGCCTGAGTGGGAAGGAGGGGCCGTGGGGCTGGGGGGGGGTCTCGCAGGAGCACCTCAAACTCAGAGGAAACTCAATAAGCCGGCATCTAACGCATTTCTCCACAGGTAGAAAACCCAGCCCAAGGGGGAAAGGGGCTTGTTGGAGACCAAACACCAAGTCGGCGGCAGGGGTGGAAAAAGAAGTTATTTTCAGCGGAAAGCTCCTCCCAGCCCCCACAAACACCTCTCCTTTCGACTCACAGTTTCCTGCCACACGCCGGACCCGAGGAGCTCCCGGCGGAGCGCGCCGCTCCGGAAAGGAGCTTTCGGCTTTGACCGGGCTCCTTAGGCCACGCCCAGGGGTGGTCCCAGGCTGCTGAGCAGTTTTCTCTCATTTGCAAATGTAGCCAGCTGCCTGCCATTGGCCAATCTGGGCCCGCGTGAAGAGGCCCACGTGTGGGAGGAGGGTCATGACTGCCCCGCAGTCCGACGGGCCTAAGGATCCCGGAGGGAAGCTCTCAGCCAAGCCAGCGTCTGAGCACCGGGCGCTGTGTCCTGGTTTTTTGGAAACCTTTGCAGTGACCTTGATAATATTTTATAAGTGGATCTCCCACTCCGCATATTTATGAGATAAAGAATTTCCCTCCCTTAATATTCAAGAGGGACATTCTCAGAATGAACAGGAAGACACAGAATGCTCCCAAATGATCTATTACTTGGAGGATTTTAAAATTCTAGCGAGAAAATGTAACGGAGCAGGACGCTATGGGGCCTTCCCGGGACAGGCCTTTCGCCGTATCCTCCGCTTTAGATCCTCTCTGAAGTCCTTAGATAATAGTATTTGATGCACATTTCCTGAGTTGTTTTACAGATGTGAAACCCGCCCTCCCCCCCACCAGGTGGAAGAACTACTTGATGACCATGAGCACGTAGCCCCAGGCCATCTGGAGCCTAGGGACTGATACTGTTAGCCCTGTGACGCCGCCCTGCTACCTCACCATCAGCCAATCAGAGAACTGTGCACAAGCTGACCACACACCCTGCAACCCGACCCCACCCCACCCCACCCCCTGGCCTTTAAAAATGCTTTGCCAAACCCTCCCGGGAGCTTGAGGCTTTGGGGGACATGAGCCACCTTGTCTCCTTGCATGGCTTTGCAATAAACCTTTCTCTGCTCCAAACTCCAGTGTTTCAGTTTGTTTGACCTCACTGGGTGTCGGGCACAATAACTTGCGTTAACAAAACACTCATTCTCTTCACCCTCTTGGGCATCAGCACCAGGAGGGAAATGGCTGCACTCCTTATTTAACCCTCCGATTTCTCCAGAACCTTTCCTTCAAGTAGAAATCTCTGGGCCCTGCAGGGACTGTGTGGGGTGACAGGTAACTCTGAGACTGAAAATCTGGAGGAAAAGAGACAAGGTCTGGAAGCATCTGGAGAGTTGGGGCAAAGGCAGTTTCTCCATGGAGAGGAGTAAATAAACACAAGTATAAAGGCCCAGGCGAGGGGTTGGCACGAAAGGTGGCCTGACGGCACGTGGATCAAGGGCCCCGACTCAGGGGGTGCCCTGAGCGGGGCTTCTGACCCGGCGGCTGCAGTTCACGCCGGGGAGGAGGGGGACACGTGGGTCACCAGCCCTCGTTCTCACAGATCCTGGGAAGGAGCGGGTCAGCTCCTGGCTGATGAGCCCGTGGAGGGGCTGGGTCTGTGTGGCCTGGTCAGGAAAGGGGGGCTCCTGAGTCTCAGCAACGTCTTTGTGGGGAGGGGTCTTTTCAGGAAGCCATTCCCCAGACACAGAGGGTGAGGGGATTTCTGGACCTTCAGGTCACCTTCAACATTGTCGAAAGGCAATGGGCTGTGACAGGAGGAAGGGGACATCCAGACCCTGGGCTGTGACGGGAGGAGGGGACACACAGACCCTGGGCTGTGACGGGAGGAGGGGACACTCAGACCCTGGGTTGTGGCAGGAGGAGGGACATTCAGACCTGGGCTGTGACAGGAGGGAGGGGACATTCATACACCTTGGTCACACCCAGGACATCCTCACATCCTGTCCTCTGACCCCTAGCCCCCGAGGTCACACTCAGAATGTCATCACATCCTGTTATCTGACCACTGGATGCCATCATCACAGTCAGGACATCCTCTGGTCCCCTGTGAGGGTCACTATTATTCCTGTTATTATGACTCTAGTTTGGGGTATTTTCTCAATTCATATTTATGTCACATAAGAGCTTAGAAAACTGAGATCTTTATTTTGTAGTCAAAATCTTTCTCTCCTTAGGTCTTCTGGCTTTCAGCAGAAAATCGTCAGCTTTGTAAGTCATTCATGTGGCTTCTGAGAAATGGGACTGTTGTGATTGATGTCTTGGCTGCAAAATACCCAGTCTGCTCAGAATATGGTAGAGAGATGAGGAAGCATGAGTATCCAAACAGTCTTATGATCCGAATTAGATCTCCTAAAATTCACATGTTGAAATCTTAACCCCCAGTACCTCAGAATGTGACTGTATTTGGAGATAGGGCTTTAAAAGATGTAATTTAGTTAAAATGAGGTCATTGGGATGGGTCCTAACTCAATTAAGAAGCAGAAATTAGGACACAGGCATGTACAGAGGGAAGACCATGTTAGGATACAGGGAGAAGGTTGCCATCTTCAAGCCAAGCCATCTTCAAGCCAAGCCATCTTCAAGCTCAGAAGAAATCAACCCTGCTGACACCTTTTTTTTTTTTTGGCCATGCCACGTGGCATGTGGGATCTTAGTTCCTGATCAGGGATTGAATTTGTGCCCCCTGCCGTGGAAGCGAAGAGTCCTAACCACTGGACTGCCAGGGAGTTCCCCAACCCTTCTGACACCTTGATCTCAGATTTCCAGCTTCCAGACTTGAGAGAAAAACTTCTTTGTCGAAACCACCCAGCCTGTGGTATTTGTAAATTCAGCCCGAGCAAACTAAAATACATGGGTATCGCCTGGAAGCAGTCCCACCTCTTCCCACACACAGGTGAGATGGTTGCCTTGAAAATGTGATATTTTTGGTCAGAGAAACATTCAACTGGCTTCTCAGCTCCTGTGCTGATGTAACATGTTGGCAGTATCTTTAGCATGCTTCCTAGAAGAAGGATCAGTGAATAAGCACCTTGATAAAGAAATAGCATCCAAATAAACAGGTGTTTCTTTTCACAGACGCCATCCATTGTGCATGGGAACAGTCCTTCTGGTCCATTTTCTTTTCTTTCTTTTTTTTTTTTTTTAATTTATTTATTTTATTTATTTATTTTTGGCTGCGTTGTGTCTTCATTGCTGCGCGCGGGCTTTCTCTAGTTGTGGTGAGCCGGGGCTACTCTTTGTCGTGGTGCACAGGCTTCTTACTGCAGTGGCTTCTCTTGTTGTGGAGCACGGGCTCTAGGTGCACGGGCTTCAGTAGTTGCAGCACAGGGGCTCAGTAGTTGTGACTCGTGGGCTCTAGAGTGTAGGCTCAGTAGTTGTGGCCCACGGGCTTAGTTGCTCCGTGGCATGTGGGATCTTCCCGGACCAGATATCGAACCTGTGTCCCCTGCATTGGCATGCGGATTCTTAACCACTGCACCACCAGGGAAGTCTATGTATCTATATTTTTAAAGGATTTTTTGAGCAGTTTTAGGTTCACAGAAAAATTGAGAACAGAGATTTTGCATATTTGTTACAGCTGATGAATCTACATTGACACATCATTATCAACCAAAATCCATACTTTACATTAGAGTCTGTTCTAGGTGTTGTACATTCTATGGGTTTGGACAAATGTATAATGACATGTATCCACCATGACAGTATCATAGACAGCATTTTCACTGCCCTAATAAACCTCTGTAATATTATATTTTTAACTATAGAGATCATACACATTGTACAATAATATGCTTTTTTCAGTTGACTACCTTGGTCTCTACAGATCAATAAATTTTATCCCACCTAATACCTAAAACATGATATAAAATTTCCAAATGCTCCAATTATGTTTTTTATAGCTGGTTGTCCAAATTAGTATCTAATCCAGAACCACACAAGTGCTTGTGTTTCAATAATTTTTTGTGTTTTGAACAGCTCTATTTCAGTCTAATAAGTACTTTTCTCTGTTTCATTAAGGTTTAGTTCTGAGGTTTTATCTTGTTCTTTTGTTTGGAACATATTCTTTTGTTTCTTTGTTTTGCTTGACTCTCTGGTGGTTTCTATGCATTAGATAAAGCAGCCAGACTTAAAGCAGTGGCCTCCTGCAGGAGATGAGCCTGACCGTTCAATCCTGCCTCACTCTTGTTGTCTCTCAAACCTCAGTGATTGTCTAAGCAGCCTATTTTATTTTTAATAGCTCGTAGTAGATGAGGGTGTGCTAAGACCAGTCAGTGTTCCAAAGCAGGGGAATCTCAGTCAGAACCTAGATTCAGGCTGATTGGAAGCCAGACCCTCAGGCAGAAGATTTTAAAACTTGCAAATATAAACAGTGCTGTGGGGCTGAAAGCATAGGCCAGAGCAAGGTGATGTAGAGGTGTCCCCTGGAGGCAGCCTCAGTTTTATAGACCCATATTTTTATTTCCGTGGTAACAAGCTAGTCATGATTTATTTTTATTTGGTAGTGTCTTATTTTTTTCAGTTAAGTTCTCTGAAATTATTTTTAATGCTATGAGTAAGCAAGCTCCAAATACCATAACTAAGTGAGGTTTAATGTTTGCTTCAATATAAAACTGACACATGACTGCAGACTATTAGGAGACACTCAAAGTCAATCCAGGGATTTGAGATCAAGTGGCTAGCAAGTTAAACCCTAAAATTCACTATGGTCAATTTTCAGGATGCTGAGCCATTTTAAGTAACACAGATGAGATTTATGCCAAACCAGAGCACCAAACCGCAGTCTGAAAATATTAAACGGAAAATTCCAGAAATAAACAATCCATAAATTTTAAATTGTGAGCCTTTCTGAGTAGCGTGATGAAATCTCACACCCTCCTGCTCTGTCCCAGCCATTATTCACCTAGCAGCCGTCGTAGTTATCAAATCGACTGTCACTGTGTTACTGAACCACACTTGGGTCCACTTGCCCACGGACAGTAAAACCAATCTACTTGACACCGGGTTATGGTGAAGGAAAGTGTAGTGTTTATTGTAAGGCATCAGACAAGGAGTCCAGGACAGCTAATGTTCAAAAACACCTGAACTCCTCAGTGGGTTTCAGGGAGCATTTTAAAAGGCAAGTTGAGGAAGGGGAGTCCCAGGGTAGGTGATCAGCTCGGACACAATTATCTGATTGGTTGATGTGTGGTAAGAGGGCGGTGTCACAGGGGTTAACATTATCAATACTGAGGCTCCTGTCAGTCTGGGGGCTACGTGCTCATCATGGTCATCAAGTAGTTAACTTCTTCCATTTAGTGGTGGTTTTAGCATCTGTAAAACAACTCAGGAAATGTGTGTCAGATACTGTTACCTAGGTACTTCACAGAGGACCCAGAGCAGAGGACTCGGGGGGAGGGGTCTTTCCGGGGAAGACCCCGTAGGTCCTGCTTGGTTACTACAGCATCACAGTGCTTGTGTTCAAGGAAGCCTTATTTTACTTAATAATGGCCCCAAAGTGCAAGAGTAGAGATGCTGGCAATTCGGATATGTCAAAGAGAAGCCATAAAGTTCTTCCTTTAAGTGAAAAGGTGAAAGCTCTTGACTTAGTAAAGGAAAAAAAAAAAATCCTATGCTGAGGTTGCTAACATCTAGTAAGAACAAATGTTCTATGAAATCGTGAAGAAAGAAAAAGAAATTTGTGCTAGTTTTGCTGAACCTCAAGCTGCAAAAGATACGGCCACAGTGTGTGATAAGTGCTTAGTTAAAAGATGGAAAGGCATTGAATTTGTATAATAAAATATTTAGAGAGAGAGGGCACTTTCACATAACTTTTATTACAGTATATTGTTATAATTGTTCTATTTTACTATTAGTTATTGTTGTTAATCTCTTACTGTGACTAATTTATAAGCTAAACTTTATCATAGGTATGTATGTATAGGAAAAACTTTATACATAGTGTCCAGTACTATCCTTGATTTCAGGCATCCACTGGGGGGGTCTTAAAACATATCCTCCACAGATAAGGGGGATATACTTATATGCTTAGGTATTTAATATTTTTTCATGCTCTTACAATGGAATTCATTTTAAAATTCATTTGCAAATTCTTTTGTTGTAAGTACATGGAAATACAATTTTTGTTTATTGATCTACCCAGAGACCTACCTAGCTAAAATAACTGACTAATTCTATTAGCTTGTATATAGATCCTTTTGACTATTTTTTTCATCTACATTTTCTGATTAACCACAAATAATAATAGTTTTATTAAAAAAAACAAAAAATACCAACCAGGGCACATGACATAAAGTTGGGGCACCTGATGTAAAGCCAGGGGACCTGACATAAAACCGGGCATGTGACTATATTTCTCCACATAGTAAGTTGAATGATCTGCTCATTTAATTCACAATATCAATAAATAAAGGAAGATTTTATAATATTGAAACATCCTTGAACTCTTGGAATGAACCCCAACCAGGCTCTTATTTCTTTCCCACAATTTTCAAGAGGAGACACAGGCAGAACCATCTTTACTCTGTCATCTTAAAACTGGAAACACCAAAAGAGATTTTTTAATGTGAGAAGACCATCAGTTTCCCCTAGCAGGCAGGGAGGAAGGGCTCTGGGAAAGCCCTGGGATTTCGAGGACAGAGGGTCCAGGAGAATAAGCCTTAGATCTGAGTGTGAATAAAAGTGGCTATAGGCCCAGTATAGAGATGGACTTGCAGAACACTGAACTATTGTGTGATTCTTTTCACCAGTCCTTATTTCTAGGGGTATTAGCTAGGATTTGGGCTGCTAGGGCTGATATAGCAGCTCCATGACTCTTCCTTCTGGCTGCTCCGTCATCTTCAGGGGCCACATCCTCATTCAAAGTCCAAGATACTCACACCCCTGCCAGCATTCCCTGGCTGAGGGGCAAGGGAGAGCATGCCTCTACTCTTTAAGACCAAAGCATTGCTTTTTCTTATAGCCCATTTGCCAGAAGTTACTCACACGTCCACACTTTGCTATAAAGGGGGCTGGGAAGTGTGTTATTTTTTCTGGACTATCTTTGCCTTGCTAGAGATTCTGTTACCTATAAGAAGGGAAGAACAGAGGTTGGCAGACGAGGAGTGGTCTCTGCCTCTGCAGGCCTTCTGTAGAGCCTTAGAAACTTGGCATGCACCTGTCCTAGCACTCTTAGTAGTAGAAGATTCATGATTATTTAGGAGGACTTATTTTTTTGTGTGTAAAATTAGGCAACTGGTTTATGATCCAACACTTGGGGCCATCATTTCTGTGACACTGTGATCTAATTCCTTATTTCTTCAGACGAGTCCTCATTCCTAGCTAAAGGTCTGCTTTGTGAATCTAGGAAGAAGTGGAAACAGCAGTTCTTGCCAAGAGCAATGTAATCCCCAGCTATCACTGTGCCCAATCATGAGACCACTTTCCTATCTGAAGGAGATGAGCCATGTAAAGTGCTCCTTTTGGGCAACAGTGATGATCAGAGTCAGGGAAAAGCAGAGATGAGTTCCTGGTCAGTGTCATGATCCCAGGCATAAGACGTATCCTACCTCTAGTGGCACAGAAATAAAGAAAGCTTCTACCCAGGAGTTGGGTCTGAAGCCTTTGGATCATGTCAGCAACCAACGTTTATTGCACACCTCCTTTGTGCCAGGCCTTGGGCTCTAGCTGAGGACAATGGTGTTGAACAAGATAGATATAGTTCCTGCTCCCTGGAGGGATGAGAGAAAACAGAGATTTAAATAAACTGTCACCATTGAATAATTACACATGTGCCATGTACTGAAAAGTACAGTACAGGGTGATGTTGGCATGTGACTGGGGACCTGCCTTATTCTGGGTGGTCAGGGAAGACTAGCTTCCCACGGTAAATGGGATATGAGCTGAGACTTCAAGTAACAGTCAAGACAGAGGGTGAGAATGGGAAGGGCATTCTAGGTTTACAGAACAGCATGTTCAGCAAGTGGGCCTGAAGTTGAGAGGAGAATGCGAGTGCTAAGAAGCTGGAAGACAGTGTGGGCTGGCCACCTTCCAGTGCAGCAGCACTGAGGGATCAGAGCTGAAAGAAGAAAGGCCATCTCAGTCACGGTTGGGAGGGAACTTAAGGGTGGTCAATCCAGTGGCTTTTGGTGCTGTCCCCCTCCCCCAGGCCTCATTTTGGAATTTTACGGGGCCATTTTTGTCACAAGATTTGGGGGTGTTGGATGGGAGCCAGGAGTACCACAAATCCTGCAATGCACAAGACAGACCTGTCTATTGAAAAAGTTTTCACAGACTTTCATGTCTTGCTGAACATTCACATAGGTAAAAACTGTTTATAAATTACCTGAATCTAGAGCTTTTTTTAAAAAAAAAAATCAAGATGAACGCAGTGTATCTTTGTAGTTTTAACATAACTGAGTCTCCAGAAATATAACTACTGTATAATCAAGAGAAGATTCTGTGATCACCATTTTTTTTTTTTTTCTATTGCTGCCCATCTTGCAGGATCTTACTTCCTGGACCAGGGATCGAACCCGTACTGTGCCCCCTGCAGCTTGGATGCGCTGAGTTCTAACCACTGGACCGCCAGGGAAGTCCCTGTGCTCACCATTTTGGATAACAACTTGTGATTTTTGAAATACCAATATGAGATACAGCACTGTGGCTTTCAGGTACGTTCTATGTGTAGAGCAAATGATCTGACCACTTATTAGGTCTCCTATACTAGTCACGACCAAACCTATACGTTCTGAAATATATATTTTAAATTATAATTTTCCTTTTATTTCTCCTTTATTACATAAATGTTAGCATATAACATTAATTTTTATAATGCACGTTGTTTATACTGTCTATGATCTTCTAAGCCATTACCTATGAGTTTCATGACAGGAGAGTATGCTGGTCATTAGGAAATATTTGTTCCAGAAACGGGGCCTTGGGTTTGACAGCATGCGATCCAGGCGTCCAGTCCGGAAACTCCCAAATCTGGTTGCACGGCAGCTTTACTAAGATACAAATCCCCGGCGCCACCCCTGGTTTGGGCCCAGCGCTCGCCGAATTCTTTTCTTCCTTAGCTCACCGCGAGGAGCAACTGCTTCCTCGTTGCGGGGAGAAGGGCGCCAGGCTTCGGAGTACCAGAGCTTCGGTTGCAGGGGGCGGGGCCAGGGCACCGCCGAGATGAAGCGAAGCTGCTCCTAGAGAGGCTCGGCCGGGGCCTGGTGACGCACTTCCGGCCGCCTGCTGCCGAGCAGCCCGCTTTGGAGGTGAGTATGGGCTGCGTGAGGCGGGGGCGGTGCCTGGTTCCGAGGCTCTGGGTGCGGCTGGGACGCTCCTTCCCCTTGCGTTGGCGGGGGGGTTCCTGGGGGGGG
>NW_006789896.1:2666637-2688097 GCF_000442215.2 Lipotes vexillifer | reverse complement strand
GTGGGGTGGGGGGGGTGTTCCGGGGGGGGGGGGGGGCCTCTTCCCCCCTGCTCGACTCCCGGTTTGGACTTGGTGGCCGATGACGTTCTGTCTCGTGGAAGGCGAAGCCCGGGTTACTGCCACAGCCCCGAAGCCCCGAGCATTTAGCACTTTGGGGAAGATGCTACTCGCCTTTTGGGAACTTGTGTTGGAGCACCCAGGGGGTAGAATATTTGCAGGGGTGAAGCGGCCTGAGGTGATATGAGTCTTTTGACATGCTGAGGTCGTGCAGGGGCTTTTACCTGCACGTTTTATGCATTTCAAGTATGGACTGTATGCACCCCGCCCTCCTAACACAGGGTGTGAATCGAGGCCAGTGGGAGAGCAGAAAAAGCAGAGTTCCTCCAGGCTACAGAAGAAGCCTGACTTTTGAGGGCACTGTCTTCAGGAGCCGTGTCAGTTCCAAAAGGTAACCCGGCCCAACTTCTCTTGGGCGGTGGGATGACAATGACCTGGGAATGATTTCTACAATGTAGAATATACTGATTTGCTTAGTTCTAGAATACACAAAAAGTTCCAGAATGACTCATTCGTACCCTCATGAAAGCAAGTTTACAAAAAAAAAATACTATAAAACAGTAACGAAAACATGAAGTGTGGCTAGTAGTGTATTCAGAGGAAATTTTGTGGCCTTATAGGTTTTAATTGCCAAATAGGAAAGAATGAAAATAGATTTTAAAAATCATGCAACCTCAAGAAGTCTTTGGCTTCAGGTCTTTTTAGCCTTTACAGAATTTAGCTAAAATACTGTTTTGCAGAGTTACTTAGTTCTTTTCTTTCCCACCACTTTACTGTGGTTATGCTATGGTATAGTTAGGCTTATTTACTGTTGTTTGTATTTTTTGGATGTCGTCACCCCCCCATCCCATTCTGGTTGGTTGATTTTTATACATATGTATAGATAGATAGATAGATAGATAGATACAGGTACAGATATGTGAAACATTACTGTGGTTATGAAAGTCAGAACAAAAAGGCACAGGGAAGTATCATTTCCTCCTCATCCCTTCTGCACTGTTTCCTTCCAACCTGTTTCCATTCCCAGGTTCCTTTCACCTACTTCCCATCCACACCTGAGGCCCCTATTCTCCTTAGTTTCTTGTTTTTCCTTCTGTTTCTTTTTGCACAAATCACCAGATACACATGTATTTTCTTATACTCCCTTTTTTTCTTACACAGAAGATAGCACACTACCTTTGCACACTGAAAATCATTTCATATCATAGAGATAAGTATGTGTATTTTAAATGTTATGCATCTAGTATGGCATTTATGGAGCACAGTGGTAATGTGAGCACCCATTAAACACACCACACCATTAAGAAGAGCACTGCCCATACGGCTGCATCTGTGTGCTCCTCCCCAACCCAGTTCCCACATGCTCACCCCTAGAGGTAACAGCTCTCTTGAATTTTGTGTTAATCATATTTTTGATTTTTGATAACACATATCATATTTGTGTTAATCATATTTTTTAAAATAATTTTATCATATATACATGTGTCTGTAAATAATGTGATAAATTTTGTTTTTGAGCTTTATGAAGATGGCATCATGGTGTCTGTAGTCTTCTGGGACTTGCATAACTCAATATTAATGTTCCTAAATTCATCCATATTTTGTGTGTAGCTGTGAGTCATTCATTTTTGCTACTGGGTAATGTTCCATTGTAAAAATGGCATGAGAGCTTATTTGTGTATTCTCAGTGGACATGTGAGTTGTCTCCAATATTTTGCTATTAAAATACTGCTGATAATAATTTTGTATGTATATCACCTACATATGAGAGTTTCCCTAGGGTATAAGTTTTAAAATTTAGGCATGAATATTGAATTTATCCAACACCTTTGACATCCACTGAGATGGAGAGTATGTTTTTCTTTGATTTATTAATGTGGAAAAGTACAATCTGTGCTAATATTGAACTTTACTTGCATTCATAGGATGATCCCTCTTAGTCATGATATGTCATATTAAGGAACTACCGGAGTCTAGTCCTCAATATTTAGGATTTTTGCATCAGTATTCATAAATGAGAGTAGTTTATGGTTTTTGTATCCATATTTTGCTGGCATCATAAAAAGGGCTGGGAAACTTATTTTGCTGTTCTCTGCTACAGTTTAAATAGTGTTAGAATGATTCATTTCTTAACGATTTGAAAGGCTTTTCCCATGATACATAAGGGCTCAGTGTTTTGTGAGAGTTCACTCTTTACTGGCTCTCTAAACAATTAGGTAAAAGTAATCATGGGTTATGGAGAAAAATCTATATAATAAAATTGGTAGAGTTGATTTATTAGATTCAGATAGATTATATGTTCTTCCATCACAGGATAAGTTTTCTTGTTTTAAATTTATTTTATTGGAGTATAGTTGATTTACAATGTTGTGTTAATTTCTACTGTACACAAAAGTAATTCATTTATATAGGTATATGCACATATATATACACACGTTCTTTTTTCATATTCTCTTCCATTATGGTTTATCACAGGATATTGAATATAGGTCCCTGTGCTATAAAGTAGGACCTTGTTGTTTATCCATTCTACATATAATAATTTGCATCTCCTAGTCCCAAACTCCCAGTCCATCCCTCCCCCACCACCCTCCCCCTTGGCAACCACAAATCTGTTTTCTATGTCTGTGTTTCTCTTTCACAGATAAATTCATTTGTGTCATATTTTAGATTCCACATATAAGTGATATAATATGGTATTTGTCTTTCTCTTTCTGACTTACGTCACTTAGTATGATAATCTCTAGGTCCATCCATGTTGGAATAAGTTTTCTTATTAAGCATCCATGGAATATTTTTTAAATGGACACTGCAGCCACAAAAGAAAACCTTAAAAAAATCTGTAAAGCAGAAGTAAATAGATCAGGTTACTTAAACACCATGCAATAAGGCCAGAGAATAAATTAACAACAACAAATTATCCTGAACAGTTCTTTGTCCAGAGACAAAACACAGTTGCTGACGAGTTATAAAATAGTAATTAAAACATGAAATATGAAAAGCCTCTGGAATGTAGGGAATAATGTATTCAGAGGAACATTTATAGGTTTAGATTACTACACAGCAAGAATGAAAATGAATGAACCATGTAGCCTCAAGGAAGGTAGAAAATAGTTTTTTGTAGTCTAGCTTCCCCCGAAAGCAGAACATAGGACAGAGATTTGTGTGCAGGCAGTTTATTTGGGAATGTAGTCCCAGGGGCAGAGTGAAAGACAAGAAGAGTGCAATGGAGAAGGAGGGACAGCCAATACAAGGATGTGCTGTCAGGCTGGCCCCTCCACAGGCGACTGGTGCTCTGACTTGCAGGATCTTTGAGGAGCCTTGGAATCTCATGGCTGCCCATATGGGGGCCTAAAGGGGGAAACGTTTGTCCACTGACCTCTGTCTCCTGTTGGTCAGTGGTAGCATCACAGGCATTAACTCCCCTATCCTTCAGGACCTAGCAGGTGTTCGCAGATGTCCCACACAGGACAGAGAAGCCCTAGGGCAGGAGCCAGGCATGTGTGGTGTAGACCCTTGAGGAGGCATTTGTAGGTTGTACCTGTGCAAAGCTGGTCAAAGCCTCTGGAACTGGACTGAGAGTGGACAAGAGGATTTGGTGAGGTACATAAGGTGGCTCTTACAGAGCTAAGAAACAAATTTAATAAAGCAGAGCTTAATTTAAAACAAGTAGAGGGGGCTTCCCTGGTGGCACAGTGGTTGGGAATCCGCCTGCCAATGCAGGGGACACGGGTTCGAGCCCTGGTCCGGGAAGATCCCACATGCCGCGGAGCAACTAAGCCCATGCGCCACAACTACTGAGCCTGCACTCTAGAGCCCAAGCTCCGCAGCAAGAGAAGCCACCACAATGAGAAGCCCACGTGCTGCAACGAAGAGTAGCCCCCACTCTCCACAGCCCGTGTGCAGCAACAAAGACCCAATGCAGCCAAAAAGAAAAGACACCAAGAAAAAAAGTAGAGGGACTTCCCTGGTGGTGCAGCGGTTAAGAATCCACCTGCCAATGCAGGGGACACGGGTTCGAGCCCTGGTCTGGGATGATCCCACATGCTGCAGAGCAACTAAGCCTGTGCACCACAACTACTGAGCCTGTGCTGTAGAGCCTGCGAGCCACAACTACTGAGCCTGTGTGCCACAACTACTGAAACCTGTGTGCCTAGGGCCCGTGCTCCACAACAAGAGAAGCCACCACAAGGAGAAGCCCACACACCGCAATGAAGAGTAGCCCCTGCTTACCGCAACTAGAGAAAGCTTGAGCGCAACAACGAAGACCCATCGCAGCCAAAAATAAATAAATAATTTAATTAATTTTAAAAAAACAAACAAACAGGTAGAAAAGGGAGTGGTGTTCTAAATAGAAAAGCTAGTTTTTTGAAAATAAAACAACATTAAACTAGATAAACCATGGTTCAGCCTAATGTTATTAGTCTGCTTGGGCTGCCATAACAAAATATCATACACTGTCTGGCTTAAACAACAGAAATTTATTTTTCACAGTTCTGGAGGCTGGAAGTCCAAGATCAAGGTACCAGACGATTTGGTTCTTGGTGAGGCTGCAGGTGGCTGCCTTCACTGTGTCCTCACAGCAGAGACAGCTCTGGAAGACTCTTCCTCTTCTTATTAGGGTACCCGCCCTATCAGATTATTACCTTGTTTAACCTTATTACCTCCTCATGGGTCCTGTCTCCAAATACAGTCACATTGGAAATTAGGGATCCAACATACGAATTTTGGGGGGACACATTCAGTCCATAACATTAACTAAGGCTAAAAGGTCTAGAGAGCATATATATTCAAAGAAGAAGTAGGAAAAGCAAGGAATACCTCAAGGTATGGAGGAAATGAAAAAAGTCATGAGCCACTGTTTCCCATAATTCTACACTCAAGTTTAAATTCTGGAAGATATAGACAATATTTTAGGAAAATATAAAATTTCAAGACTGACTTTGGGAGCACTAAAAATCAGAAAATAACCAGTCCATGTGGTCTTGAATACAATGAACAAGGAGTGCTGGGTCATGGGACCAGGGGTGGGATGCTATAGTGACCCCCTCTCTCAGGCAGCTGAGGCCTTGGCTTCTTTGCCATCAGAAGGCTGGAAGGTGTGAGGAGCCATCCCGGTAACTCACTTGTGACCTAGCTTCCTCACGGTAAGCCTGGGCTGGGCAGGAGCCTAACCTCCCAAGATCTCTACAGAGGTATCAGGACTCTTGAGGGCAGTCAGCTGTGTGAGGGAACGGGCATATGGGAGGGAGCAGCTGTCCCTTTCTCCAGGAGGTGCCTCCCTGGGGCCTGACTGAGGCCTATGTGCTGGGGCTGCAGCCCGTCCAGCCTGGCTTCTCTTGCAGTATAATAGAGAGGGATGCTCGTTCTAGAGCATTGTGTTGCTACACGAGTCTTTGTTTTATTATTCTTTAGATTCTACCTGCATTTTATGCACACTCGTGTGTGTGTATGATATGTGTCCAGAATTGTAAAAATCCTAGGGTCCGTGGCAGTGAGTGTCAGTGTCATGGCCAGGAGGAGCCCTGGGCGCAGAGCCAGTGAACAGATCGCTCCTTTCTTCCCATGGCAGCTCCTGCTCGCGCTTCTGTCTGGATACTGGCTGCCTGCATCTCAGATCTTCTGTGAGGGGCTGTATTGTTCGTGGTGCGGGTGGCTTGTCTCACACCTGTCCCCCTGTTTTCCCTCAGCTCCAGTCCTTCTCTGAGAGGGAGACCAGATGATGGCAGCCATGCTCCTGACAGCCTGGCCCCAGGTGAGCTGTGGGTCCTTCAGCTCTTCCTCTGAGCAGTTTCACATTGAGGAAAACTGAGAAGGGAATCTGGTGAGCCTTGCTGTGCAAGCTGGAGGGGCCCTCCATGCTTCTGCCTGCCAGACGGGAGCTTGTGGGAAGAGCGATGATATGGAGGGATAGGGGCCAGAGACCAGGACAGGCAAGACAGAAGTGTCTGGAAGGCAGAAATATAGTCTTCTGCACACCAGTTTGCTTTGCTCCCCCAGCAGAGGGCTTTGGTGAATGAGAGACATGGAAGCTGCCCATGAATGGAAGAAGATAGCAGGGGACTAGGATTCCAGGGAGGGGGGTGTAGATAAACAGGAATAGCAGGACCAGATCCACATAAAGAATGGCTGCACCTCTAATTCCAGGGGAAGGGGACATAAGGAGAGTGGGATCAAGGGAGGGAAAAAAGACAGGAAGTCTTGTGTCTCATTGTGTCCTGGAGAGGCTTTCGGGGCTTGGGGTGCAGTGGCCAAGCTTTAGGTCTCTGATAAGAGCTCTGGATCCTCTCCCCAGAATAACATGCAAACGAAAATTTCCATATAATTTCAGGGATTTCATGGACCCCCTGATGCTCATCCATGGACCTCCATGGGCTACAGTTTGGGAATAATCATAGTCACAGTAACTCCAGTTACATCATTTGAGGCTTACTATGCTGCAGGCACCATACTAAGCACTTTACATGGATCACTCAGTCCTGACAGCCGCCCTGGGAGATAGGCACTGTGTTGCGTTCATTCTACCACAAAAGAAACAAAGGCAAAGGGGAGTGAAGTGACTTGTCATCGTGTGACTTAACTGTTCAGCCCTATGACACGTGTGGAGCCAGTGAAGTTAACGTGGTCAGGTTTCTGATGCCTGTGTGGGGAATAATTTTGAGGGGAGGTTTAAAAGCAAGGTGACCACTTCAGAAAGAGTCCTATTGGTCTAGGTGACATAGGCTTCATTAAGGCAAGTAGTTGCTAAAGAGGGAGACCCAATTCAAGTAATGCTTAACATAAAAATCTCTAGGAGGAAGAGTCAAAAGATTGGGGTGGGGTAAGGGGGAGGGAGGAGTCAGGAACGAATCCCCAGGTTTCTTTCCTGCGCGGATGGTGGTGGGTGACACCAGCTGAGGTTTGAATTAAGGAGGAGGCACCAGTCGTGGGCTAAAAGGGGATGGTGGGCGACAGCGAAGGCATTTAATTTTGTACCGAGAATTTCTTGTCTTATCCAAGTCACACTATGAATGACTCACAGAAGTGCCCACAAGTTGGACTAGAATTGTTGATGGGTGGAGGCCCGTAGAATCAAGTAAGACAGGTCCTGGCAGAGAGCAGTTGAGAGGCAAATCGCTGCCAGTGTGTCCCCAAGGTTGTTACAGAAGGCCGAGGTGGGTAGAGCGAGAGCAGCCAGAAGGGGCAGCTGCCCAGGAGGTGGGCCTGGGAGCGGCTCGGCCATCAGCCCTGATGGTGGAGCCTGTGCTGAGTGCCGAGTGATACAGAGGAGCAGCTAAAAAGATGGCTGACCTCCCTTCTTTCCCAAACCTCCTTGGAGAGACAGTGAAGTCTTGGGTGAAGTTGGACAGGATGAGGCTTGACTGGGAGAGGGTAACAGAAAATGGGTTTTCAGCGAGAGCCATTTGCAAGCAGGATGGGCTGCCTGCTCTCACCCCTCCCTCCACCTCGGCGGTGCCCAGCCGATCTGGGCAGCACTGAGCTTCCTCTGCTGAAGGCGCTGGAGCAGAGGCTATACAGCCTTTTGTAGGGGGTCCATGATAGAAATCAGGTGGGGCTGGGTGAGATGGAAGCCATGGCTGTTCTTTGGGTGCAGCTTGAGGTTTGAGGGCGAGGGCGAGGGCGAGGAAGTGGAAAGGCCGGGGGGTGGGTCCAAAGCTGCTTCCGCCAGTGAGGGCATGGCCTGACTGAAAGAAAGCAGTTGCGTTAGGGAAACTTGGTCATGGGAGGTGTTTTTCTTTCATCTCAACTTATGTCATCCTTTGTAAGTGTGAAATATGGCATGAGGTTTCTCTGCTGTGAGCCAGGTCAGATATTCCATGCTTTACCTTCCAAGTGTTTTTCTCAAATCTTTCCGCCTGTTATTAATTTTGTGCTCTTCACAAGCCCCTCCTCAAGCCCTCATACTGCCCTCTGCCCCTCACCTAGGGCATGAGCCATGGAATTGGCCCCTAGGGCAGCAGGAACCTGTTGTTTCAGAAGTCGGTGACCTTTGAGGACGTGGCTGTGTACTTCACCCAGGCGGAGTGGGATGGCCTGTCCCCTGCACAGAGGGCTCTGTACAGGGATGTGATGCTGGAGAATTATGGGAATGTGGCCTCCCTGGGTAAGGCCTTTCTCCCCCGGGGACTCAGACTCTGCTGATTAGGGTTTCCTGGCTTCCTTTCCCCTTACTGGTTGCAGGTGGGGCCTCTGGTAATCCTTTACTGAGTGGGAACCTCAGGGGCTGATTCCTAATCCCCTAGACCCGGGGTTGCTGGGAAGGGTGAACCCCAAGCCCTTTTTGGGCCAATATAGGACTTTACTGGGACTGTTGTGCACTCTTGATCCACCCGATAGAGGCTGTGTTTTGGACACAGCATGGAAAAAAAGTAACTTCCTGTTCTACAGCATTACCTTCAGGTTCCCCCTCACCCTACCTGGATATCTTGAGTGTTTCCAAGGATCTCGGTGTACTTGTAATATTTTAGGCCCTGGTCAAAAAACGGTACCTATCCCTTTAGGCAGAATCTCCCTGTTTGCCCTGCATGAGGTCTCACAGTCTGGGCCCTCCCCAACACCTCCTGCATCTTCTCAAGCCTCTTCCTCCCACCCCCCTGCCACTTTCCCATAGTTCTTAGGCATGGGACCCTCTGGGGCTCTTTCCTTCCCTCCCCATTGCTGACACAATCTGAGAAGAGGTTTAGGAAATCAGCTGTGGGAGATTATTCACCTATCTTTCCTATTTCCTTTCCCCAAAACAGGATTTCCCCTTCTCAAACCTACTGTGATCTCACAGCTGGAGGGAGGAGGTGAGCTGGAGGGCCCATCTCCACTGGCCTCTGGAACAGGCACAGGCCCCCAGGGCCTCTGGACTGGTAAGGAGGCACACATTGCCCATTATGCTGGAAAGTGTAATCCTTTAGGAAGAAAGTCAGCTTTAGCAAGATATAAGCGTGCCACATTTATTGGCTAACCGTACAGAGTAACATTTAAATTTTTTAAAATTAATTAATTAATTAATTAAATTTTGGCTGCGTTGGGCCCTTGTTGCTGCATGCAGGCTTTCTTTTTTTTAGTCGCAGAGAGTGGAGGCCACTCTTGGCTGTGGTGCGCAGGCCTCTCACTAAGGTGGCTTCTCTTGTTGCGGAGCACAGGCCCTAGGCACACGGGCTTCAGTAATTTTGGCACACGGGCTCAGTAGTTGTGGCTTGCAGGCTCCAGAGTTCAGGCTCTGTAGCTGTGGCACACGGACCTAGTTGCTCCTCAGCATGTGGGATCCTCCTGGACCAGGGCTCGAACCTGTATCCCCTACATTGGCAGGTGGATTCTTAACCACTGTGCCACCAGGGAAGCCCCATTTAAATAATTTTTGATGATTTCTAGAGATAGGAACAGTTGAGATCTTTCTATTTTCATAGTTTGATACTTTTTTCTAATTCCAGGAAGAGATCTTTTTTCAAATGCTTTATTGTAATTATTTTCAATCCTAATTTTGGAATTCTACCTTTCTCAGACAAAATGAATGGATTCAGTACTTTTTTTGGGTCCTTGCTACTTTCTAAGCACTGTCCACTTAATGTGAAGGGTACAGAATTAAAAGTCTTTTTACTTAGACTTGGGAGTAGACTTTCCGAGTTCGAATCCCAACTGTGCTACTTCCTAGTTGTGTGACTTTGAGCAGGTCAGTTATCTGCATTCTCTAAGAGTTAGTGTTCTCACCCTTGAAAATGGAATAATAATTACAAAATGAGGTAATGGTGCTAGGTTTGATGATAAAATGAGATAACATGTACCAAGTGCCTAGCTTATAGTGTGTGCTCAGTTAAATTCTGTTTTTATTATTATTATTACTATTATTATTATTATTTGAGGGGGAGAAAGCTATATATAATAAGCTGTAGGAAATAAGGTGGGAGGAAGTAATGCTATCAATTTGGTGCTTCTCAAAATATGAACAAATGCATCACCTGGGCGTCTTGCAGATGTGCAGATTGTCATTCAGTTAGTTTGGGGCAGGGTCAAGATTCTGCATTTCTGTTAAGTTCCCAGGTAATGCCAGTGCTTCTGGTTTGCAGACCACTCTTGAAATAGTGAGGTTCCCATTGGCTCACGCAGAGTAGCTGCCAGGTGATTTCCCATCTCCCATGAGGCCCAGCTTTACTTCCTGCCTTTGGGGTCCATAAGATACTCTTGCATCCTTTTGATGAATCGTCTTTTTTTAAAAGATGGTTTCAGTGGCTTTTTGTTCCTTGTAATCATTCAACCAGATGTTCACTGACCAAGGAAGACATGTTTTGGAAATGGAGAGCTTAAAGTGCTTGACATATAGAGGGGGATGAAAGTGATATTGTGGAGATTCTTAGTCAAAGAAGTCTGGATTTCATTCTATAGGCAACAGACAGTCCTGAAGTCTTTGAACAGCCCATCATGATGTCAGGTGAGGATAGAAACATTCATCTAGTCAGTGTATGTAGGTTAATTGGGGTCAGGAATCAAATGGGTTCTAGGCAGGCAGAAGGGGAAATCACAGGGCACAAGACCCATGTCAGCAGGGTTGATTTTTTAAAAAAATTTTCCAGGTAATTTGAATTTTTTTCTTTGTAAATTTCTGATACTACAGTGAATATTATTTCTATAATCAGGAAAAGACCAATATTATTTTGAAAATGGTTGCTAGTGAAGTCCAGGTCATTTGGGTCTGTTGAGGACAATTATAATGAAATACTGGGGTAGGGGGCATATTACATGTGGTTGAGGAGAGATGAGAGATGAAAAAATAAAGGAAGCATTTTGGGGCCAATTTTGAGAAATTGGAGAATAAATGTAGAGATAATTGGCTCTACTAGGACTGTGGGATTATAGAAAGGCTAATAAGATTACAGAAAGAATTTTAGGGAATGACCAATTTTAGGATTGAGGGAAGAGGTAGAAGGAAAGGCAAGGAGAATGCAGCAGTGTTCTGGAGGGGTGGGAAGAGATGGGATCAAAGGGATCAAATGGGCCTGAACAGAGCCTTTCTGAAGTAGAGAAAAAAGAAGTTAAAGAAGTTTTGGAAAGCCTAGAGTTTAACTTCTAAGAAAATAAACAAGATTTGTTCCCATTTGCTTCCTAGTGCTAATACCTGTCATCCCTTATTGCCACATGTTGTTGGATTCTGTGCCTTCTCCTTCTTAAGCAGTTTCCATTTTTATTAATAGAAACTGAAGAGTGTAGTAAAGTATGGTGTGATGTAAAGAATGCTGATCTGGCAGATAAGACCTAGAATTTTGTTCCACTGCTGTCACTTTTAACCTTCTTGTTACTGGTTATTGGTTTAGAGACTGGTGATCTTTTAAAATCATTACTTTAAAATTTGTAATATTGGTACATGCTCAAAACAGTATAAAAAGTGCATAAAGTGGGAGCAGTGGGGAAGTCTCCCAAACTTCCTGTGCCAGTTTGCTCAGTCTCTTGTGTATTCTTGCAGTAGTTTTTTAGGCATATTCAAATATATGTGTTTATGTCAGCCCTTTTTACTCTCCTTTACACAAATGGAAGATACTCTACATACCATTTCTCAACTTGTTTTTCCGCTTAACAGTGTGTCTTTGACATCTTTTCATGTCAGTACATATAGATTTATTTCATTTTATAACAGCTGCATGTTATTCCACCTTATGGATGAACTTTAGATTCTTTGATCTAGTCTGGTGATTTTAAAGAGCCCCCTGCCCCTTGATTACCCTGATCCTTTTTTCTTTCTATCACAGTCCTTTTTCTTTTCTAACATGGTTCTTACATGATATTTTATGTTTTCTGTTTTTTATAGTAAATACTGATATCCAGACTGACAGTAATTTGACAGAAGAAATGTATGAAGAAAAACATAATACATCATTTGAACTTCAAGGGAACTCTTCCCAGGAAACAGACTTTTCAGAAACTTATATTCTAGAGAAACAGCAGGAAGTCCACTCAGTAGGAAGTATGGAGAAAGAAAACAGGAGTGTCATTGATGGGACAGTGAAAGACAACATAAGCCTCGTGGAGGAGTGTTTCTTTAGGCAAAGTCCAAACTTGAATCAGTGTCATACCATCTCCACTGGAGAGCAGTCCCCTGAGTGTACAGGATTGGAGAAAGCCTTCAGCTTTGACACAAAACTTATTCAACATGAAATAATTAATTCCGGGGAAAGACCTTTCAAATGTGAAGAATTAGTGGAAAGCTTTAGGTGTAACTCTCAACTTAATCAGGATCAAGATAGCTACACTGGGGAGAAGCCCCATCAGTGTAAGGAGTGTGGCAAAGCCTTTAGCGTTAATGCAAAATTAATTTGGCATCAAAGACTTCACAGTGGGGAGAAGCCCTTCAAATGTGTAGAGTGTGGAAAAAGCTTCAGTTACAGTTCCCATTATATCACACATCAGACTATCCACAGTGGGGAGAAGCCCTATCAGTGTAAGGTGTGCGGGAAAGCCTTCAGCGTTAATGGGAGTCTGAGTAGGCATCAGAGAATCCATACAGGAGAGAGGCCCTATCAGTGCAAGGAGTGTGGGAATGGCTTTAGCTGCAGTTCTGCATATATCACACATCAGAGAGTCCACACTGGAGAGAAACCTTACGAGTGTAATGACTGTGGGAAAGCTTTCAATGTTAATGCAAAATTAATTCAACATCAGAGGATCCACACTGGAGAGAAACCTTATGAATGTAATGAGTGTGGGAAAGGCTTCAGGTGCAGCTCCCAGCTTAGGCAGCATCAGAGCATCCACACTGGAGAGAGACCCTATCAGTGTAAGGAGTGTGGAAAAGCCTTTAGTAATAATGCAAAACTCATTCAGCATCAAAGAATTCACACAGGGGAGAGACCCTATGAGTGTACTGAATGTGGAAAAGCCTTTGGCGTCAAAGGGAAGTTAATCCAGCACCAGAGAATCCACACGGGTGAGAAACCCTATGAGTGTAAAGAATGTGGGAAAGCCTTCAGGTGTAACTCCCAGCTTCGGCAGCATCTGAGAATCCACACCGGGGAGAAGCCCTATGAGTGTAATGAGTGTGGAAAGGCCTTCAACGTTAATGCAAAACTAATGCAGCACCAGAGGATTCACACTGGGGAGAAGCCCTTTGAATGTAATGAGTGTGGGAAATGCTTTACTTCTAAAAGAAACCTACTTGATCATCACCGAATCCACACTGGAGAAAAGCCTTACCAGTGTAAGGAATGTGGGAAAGCCTTCAGCATCAATGCCAAACTAACTAGGCATCAGAGAATACACACTGGGGAGAAACCATTCAAATGTATGGAATGTGAGAAAGCATTTAGCTGTAGTTCTGACTATATTGTACATCAGAGAATCCATACTGGAGAGAAACCCTTTCAATGTAAGGAGTGTGGAAAAGCCTTCCATGTTAATGCTCATTTAATTCGGCATCAGAGAAGCCACACTGGGGAGAAACCCTTCAGATGTGTGGAGTGTGGCAAAGGCTTCAGCTATAGTTCTGACTGTATTATACATCAGACTGTCCATACTTGGAAGAAACCATATGTCTGTAATTTGTGTGGGAAAGCCTTCAGGTTTAGCTTCCAACTTAGTCAGCATCAGAGTGTCCATAGTGAAGGAAAATACTAATAAGGATGTAGTAAACTGTCAAGGTTAATGCTGAACTACATCAAGCATCCTCAGATTCACGCTGGTGGAAAACCCTGAGAGAAATGGATATGGCAGAGTCTTCACAAGGAAACAAATCTTTTCCATTTTATTCAATTTTAGATCAAGAATGACAACCAGTTTTAAAATAACATCCAAAAATAAATAGTTTGTTTTATACCAACAACCAGTAGAAAATATAATGAAAGAAAATATCCCATTCCCAACAGCATCAAGAAAAGTTGATTTTCTAGATATAAACTTACTAGGACCTATGTGGAGAAATTATAAATCTCTGCTGAGGGGCACAAAAGGAAAGTTAAATAAATAGGGGGAGAGAGAGTGATACCTTGTTCTTAGATAGAAAAACTCATAAAGATACTACCTACCTAAATTAATTTATTGCCCTTTTACTTTTGACAACAAGCATGCATCACTTTTGTAAAGAGGGAAAACAATAAAGAGTTCCTTAAGGAAAAAATATGAGTAAATCTTTTTTATTTTCATGGTATGGAGAAAAGCTTTTTAAGCAGCAGATGAAAGCCAGAAACCAACCATGAGGGAAAATATTGATAAATTGACTTCAAAATGAAATATTTATGTTTTTGTTTTAAATAACCCCAAATAAGTTTAAAAGATAAAGCACAAAAAGTGGAATTACCTTTGTAAAATTTGTGATATAAAAGTATCATACAAAGAGGTCTTAAATTATGAGAAAAATAAATGACAATAACAAGCAGCTTTTAAGAAGATATAAAAATGACTAAAAAAGGAAGATGTTCAGTCTCAGTAGTACTCTAAGGAGTAAAAAATTAAAACAAGCATACAGTCACACGTAGGAAGCCCTTCAACCTCTCTCCCACTGACAAGACAAACACACAGGCCCTTTTATAGACACACGGCGTATCCCCACAGCGCCCCTTTCCCCATACCTGCTGCTGTGCTGTGGCTCGGGAGGCCTGTGTTGGCTGGGAATGCTGTCTTGCGTACCTCAAAGGAGCCACTCCTGTCAGAAAGCTACTGATATGGTATAGGACCTCAGCAGAGTGTCCAGGGCCATTGTGTAAGTGACATTCCCCCCACCCCACCTGCATATGGGTGGAGGCAGATCCTGGAGCCCCCAGAACACAGAGGACTGAGCAGAGTCCTTCCCCCTGACCATCTGGCCCTGCTCCTGTGAGCAGCTCCAGACCACACAAAGAGACCCAGAAATGCCCTGGGCCATGGGGTCCAAGTCCTTCATTTACTTATAGAGAAACTGAAGACCAAAGACAGATGGCACTGCCCCTGGTCACACAGCAAATCAGTGGCTGAGGTGGTCCATTACCTAGGCCAGAGGAGAGGTCAGAAGGCCATGGCTTACCCCAACCTTCCTAGATCATGAATCACCTCCAGATGGTCTCCAGATGTGACAGGGAAGATGGGGACTGGAAGTCCTGCCATCCTGGCTCCCAGTGGGGTTTGGCAGTTTGCTGCGGCAGGACCAAGGCAGGGACTCTAGGAGGGCTGAGAAGCACTGAGGACAGGACCAGATGTTCCAGATCTGCCACCAATGACCTGTGTGACCTTGGCCTCTGGGTCTCAGGCTCTTTCTCAGTGCAGGGTGGGGGCTAGTCCCAGGGCTCATCACCCTTCTCACCCAGTTGGTTCCTGAGGGTCTTCTCCCTCTCTGTAGCTGTTACTGTCCACAGCAGGTCCCTCTGTTCAGATCCCAAGGATACGAGGGTGAAGAAGGAAGATACCTGCAAAGTGTCATGAAGTCACGTGGTCCCATGGCCCAGGATTCCTGACACCCTGTAGTCTTGATGTTCACTACTCCAGCCAAGAGCTGCCTGGATTCAGTGGAGGCCTTATGAGGAAGGACAAAGAGGAGCCATGGCTCTGGATACCCTTTTCTCCTCACAAAGGCACCTCTTTTCTGAAAGGGAGCCATGAGCCTGGAAGGGTCAGGATTAAAGCAAGTTTCTCCCTCAGTCCAGGTCAGCATGTTCTGTCCCAGCAGCACAGGGCACCCTCCCACCCTGGCCTGTCACCCTGGAAGGGGCCTCAGAGAACATCTGGTCCTGCCCTGTCCAGGTCAGGGAGGGAAACAGGCTCAGTGGAAAACGCGGCTGCTGCGGGGCCCCAGCAGGACAGGGAAGCCTGGTGAGAGAGGTCCAAACACAGCTGGGAGGGTCCGTGGGTGGGTGGAGACAGGGCTTGGGTGTCAGGTGCAGGGACGAGAGACTCAGCACAGCTCTCCCTGGGCTGGCAGCCCTCTCCTGGTGATGGGGCTGGAAGTTCTGAGGAGAGGCGCTTGGCCGCTCTTCTGTCCTCTCTGCCTCTTAGGTCTCCATTCTCCCCAGACCACAGCCCCACCCTGTCTTCTATCCTTTCTCCTGACAAGGAACTGAGGACACCCCTTCCCTTACACAGTCCATTCAATTCAGTTGAACATTTGCACGCCCTTCTATGGGCCGGGGTTTGCCAAGTCCCAGGGAACCTGAGATGGGGGAACCTCAGCCACGTCTCCCCTCGGCGAGCTCCCTGCAGCCCCTTCCGCCTGCTCTCGAGCCCCATTCACACCACAGACCACGTGATCTCAGCAAATCCAACACCTCACGTGGCTCCTGAGGCTTCCGCCCGGTCTGAGCCCCCTTTGCGGGGCCCTGCGTTTTGCGCCTGCTCCTGGGCTGCCCGCGGCCTGACCGTCCCTCCGGCTCTGGCTTTCCCTCCCACCGCTCGCCAGCCTGTGAACGCGCAGGCCAGAGCCTGGGAGGTTCCAGTGCTCCTGAAACGTGGCCCCCACCTCCTCCCGGCCACTGAAATCCCACCCACGCTCAGCCCGAGCCAGCCTCCAGGAAGCCCTCCCGGCAGCGCAGCCGCACGCGCCTCTCCCGGCTGGTTTCCTCAGCCCACCACGGTAAGGGATCGTCCTGCCACAGGTTTGGCGCGTCTGCCAGCCGTGCGTTGCCCGGGCGCCCAGGGCCCACGTGCTCCAGGCGGGGACCCGAGGCTCTGGGTTCCACCCCACCCCCACCCCCGCCCTGGGCTACAGGCGCGCGGCACGGGCAGACGGGTGGCGGCCTCTACCTGCCGCCCCCCTCCCCGCCGGCCTTGGGCGCACGCCTTCTCGCCCTGGGACCCCGTTTTGGCCTCGAGGTGAGACGGAGCGGGGAGGCCGGGCCTGCGCGTCCAGGGCCCTGAGGCCGGCGCTGTGGGCGTGAGAAGCCATTACGAGGCACTGGCCGCCAGCCTGGGTCCCCTGCTGCCCCTGACGGCCGGTCCGCTCACTGCAGGGCGGGAAGAAAACGACCGCGAGGCTGCCCGGGACCCTCTCAGCGCGGGCCGGCTCTCCCTGCTCTGATCCCGCGGAGTCTCGCGCGCGGAGTCCTGGGGCATCCGGTTTGAGCTCTCCGCGGAAAATCTCCTGTGGATCCGCGGGGTGGCGGGGGTGGGTGGTGGTGCACACGGTCTTAGAGGCCCTGGAGGACTGCAGGGATCCCTGACTGCGCGGAGCCGGGCTGCGGCCGGGACCCCGTGCCCTGAAGGCCAGTCAGAAGAATGCACACAACGCATTGCAAACTTTTCTTAAAAGAAGCACAGCCTACTCCCCTCCCCCATCACCCATGAAATCTTGCTTAGAGGTCTGTATTGTAAATGCACATATGTACAGCTGCTGTAGGACTGCGAGGAGGGGGCAGTTGCCAGCGGGCCCCTGCGAGTGAAGGCCAGGGGCTTTGCTTAAACGTCCCTTGGGAGGTAAGAGGTCGATCCAGGATGGAAAGTGGAACGCAGGATTCAGAATGCAAGCGTTTGATAGCCAGGCCGCAGGCACGAGGTGGGTAGGAAGAACCGTACAAGATGGAGGAGGTGGGACCCGCCACCCTGCTTTCCTGGGAAGGGCTCCTGGGAAGGAGTGGTGAGTTGGAGGCTCCTCATGACAGGGAGGGAGGAAGGGAGAGGAAGCGCAGGGACCAGGGGAACAGTGAGGAGTGTCCCTTATACCCGGAGAACTCTCCCCCTCCCCCTTCATATTGAGCTCAGACAAACGCCACCTACCCTTCGCTGGCCTCCCTGGTCTCCTCAGTTGGCATGGGGTCCACTGCTCTGGGTCCTCCGCCAGCTTTCTGCTCTCACCTCCGTCTAGTCTTTACCACTCTCTGCCTTATCTACTTGGAGCTGCTGGTTTACCGGCTCGCCTTGTGGACCACAAGGTCATTGGGCGTAGCGCATTGGGCCCGGCCGGAACTTGCTTGGGAATAATTTCTGAGCGGATGATGTCAGTGACATCATTTGCCTGTGTTTATATGGTTTATACATTTTCATCCACAACAGGCGCCCAGGTCAGTTCTCCGGGGGCTCTAGTGAAGAAAGAGAAATTCTGGGGTGGGAGAGCAGTATCTTGAGCACAACCATCGAGTGCACTGGGCTGTGAGCACAAACGTCTTACGGTCAAGTTAGAATTGGGTTGCTCTCCTATTGCCCACCAGAGGGCGCTCAAGCCCCTGCCCATTTGACTATAGCTGGCCAGGGTCTCGGCAGGGATACCTGCATATGATGGGTTCTTCTGAGAAAGCAAAGGTAAGAAAACCACCAGCTAAACTGTCTGGGGTTTGGTGGATAAAGAGGAAGAAGGAAAAAATGCTACTGGGACTTGCAAGGCCTCTAACTCATTGACACAATGTCTGTTTTTGTTTGTTTTTTAATTGTGGTAAAATACACATAACGTAAAATTTACCATTTTAACTGTTTTAAAGTGTACAACCCAGTGGCAGTACGTACATTCACAATGTTGTGCACCCATCACCACTATCTAGGTTCAGAACTTTTTTATCACCCTAAGAGGAACCCCATGCCCATTAAGCAGTTACTCCCCATACCCACTGCCTTCCACCCCCTAGAAACAACTAATCTGCTTTCCTCTCTCTATGGATTTGCCTATTCTGGGTATGTCATGTAAATGGCCTCATACGATATGGAACAGTTGTGTCTAGCTTTTTCCATAGCGTAATGTTTTCAAGGTTCATCCATGTTGTAGCATATATCTGTCCTCCATTTGTTATTATTGGTGACTAACATTCCATTGTATAGATATACCACTTCTTGTTTATCCATCCATCTATTGATGGACACTTGGGTTGTTTGCACCTATTGGCTATTGTAAATAATGCTGCTGTGAAATTGGTGTACAAAAATCTGAGCCTCTATTTTCAGTTCTTTTAGGTATATACCTAGGAGTGGAATTGCTGGGTCATATTGTAATTCTATGTTTAACTTTTTGAGGAGCTGCCAAACTGTTTTCCACAGTGGCTGCACCATTTTACATTCCTGTCAGCCATGTGTGAGGGTTCCAATTTCTCCACATCCTTACCAACATTTATTATTTTTTGTAGTTTTGTTGTTGTTACATCCATCCTAGTGGGTGTGAAGTGGTACCTCGTTGTGGTTTTGGTTTATATTTTCCTAATGATTACTGATGTTGAGCATCTTCTATTTTAACTGGTTTCTCAGACTTGCCCCCTCCTCCAATCTTTACACTGAAGAGTAGGCTGAGTCCTTATAAAACACAAGTCTGATCATGTCTCCCCTAGTTCAGAACCCCTCAGTGCCCTCCCCCCCACTCTCCCTAGATACAGCACACATCCCTGCCCTCCCTGCCCCTAAAACACACACCCTCTGTGCTCCAGCCTTTAGAAAATTCTTCCGGTGCTAAAAGACACTTCTGCAAACCCTTGCACCTGCTGTTCTCTGTGCCTAGAACATCCTCCTATGCTCTCCTCTGCCCCTCCCCCACTAAGGCCTCCCATCCATCATGTTTCAGACCTCACTGGCTCCCCATAACCTTTCACATCAGGGTTCTGTGCCCCTTCTCTGTGCTCCCCCATCACACCCTCCCTCCCTCATCATGTCACTTCCCCCCCCCCCATTTGTAATTGCCAGTTCAACTGTCAGTTTCAAAGGCTGAAACCCACAAGGGTCAAGGTCAGGTCTGTAGGCTCAGCCTTGAATCCTCAGAGCCCAGCACAGCCTGGGTCTCAGTAAAACACAGTGCAAACTGGTCACTTGGAGGGAAAGGTGATGGGCTCGTGGGTAGATGCATAGATGTGTTTGATTGCCGACCTGGCCCCTGTCTGCTTCCTCTGCCTGGAAGTTCCTCCACCCTGGTTCAGACATTTTGGTCCCGCCACTTGGCCATGTGCACCTGACTCTCATCCACGCACAGCCTGGGTTCAAGCCAGCGCCTTCTTCCACAGACATGGTTGTGGATATTACATGGATAGTCCATATTATCTTTCCACATCTGGGTTTTAAATTCCTTTCCATCTTAAATTCCCTCTTCTGTGCCCTGGACCTTAGCCATCCGCAGCACCTCAGGAATCTTCCTTTGTCACTTCTGTCCCTCCGTTCCCAGCCTCTGCAGTATCTCCCACCCACTTATCTCTACCCTCTGCCCTATTTCCTTCCCTACAAAACCCTCTGCTTCAGAGATTCCAACCTTAGCTTTGGAATTGGAATCACAGCGGGAGGTCTGAAAAATCCCCATGCCCAGGCTGCATCCCTACTAATTAAATGGGAAAGGGGGGCACACAGATACCTGCGCATAGGTACTTTTAAAGCACCCAGGTTACTTTAACTTGCGTCTTGAGTTTCAGAACCACTGTTCTCCTTGACCCTGTAACCCCTCAGGCTGCCCCATTTTTTCTTTTGTCCGAATGTCTCAGTTGAGTTCTCTGCACCCCGACCTCCATTCTTATCAGCAGCTAATTCAACTCTTAGCAATCTAGTGTGTGGCCTAAGAGTGCCCAGAAAGCACCCCTCCAGGCTGCTGCAGCCAAGTGGTCCCCTGTTGCTGTCGTCCTCCTCTGTCTCCCTGCAGCCTGGTGGAGGGCTGTGTGGGGTTGTGAGGACCTGGCCTCAAACCCTAACTGCAGCCCTTCCTTGCTGTGCGATCTTGAGCAGGCTACTTAAACTTTCTGAGCCTTAGTTTCCTTCAGTGTAAACCTCCCTCCTGGGTCAGCTCTGAGAGTGGGCTGTGATAATGCAGAAAACGCATGTCCAGTGCCTAACAATGCTCTGGATTATGATCCAGACCCTAGGCTCCTTCTACAAACCCTCTTCTCCATGGGCTGCCTCGCTGACCACTAGGTTCCTCTCACTGACCTCTCTCACCTCTCTCTTTCTTTCCTCTTCCTCAGTCCCCTAGGAATTGCTAACCCTGAATGAGCATTGACTTGAAGCCTGGCAGCATCAAAGCCCTGTTAACCTCCAGGTCTGACCACAGCTTTAGGAGGAATGTAATCTCCTCATCTCCATTTTATAGATGAGAAAACTGAGGCACAGGCTGGCAAGCTGTCAAAACTCATGCTTCTTGGAAGTGTTAGGCCTGGGTTTCAAATCATGACAGTTTGACAGAAGGGCCGGGCTCCTCGCCCCTGCACCCATTGCCTTCCGTTGAGAAAGGCCCAGGCCTCGGTCCTGGACCCTCTGTGTTCCCTGCAACCCTTTCTAGATAGTGCCAAGTTCCTAAATTTCATAGATCTAGATGTGAAAGGTAAAATAGAGAAGCTGCTAGAAGGAAACAAAAGAGCACATCATCATGACATTGGGGGCAGCAAATATTTCCTAAATAGGATTCTAAAATAACGAACCTTAAAAGAAAAGATAAACTGGATTGAATTAAAATTGAGAACTTTTTTTGCTAAAAAAAAAAAAAAATCGAGAACTCCTGCTCATCTAAAGACACCATTAAAAGAGTTAGAAAGCCAGCCACAGAGTGGTAGAGACATACACAGTCTGCACAGCTGACAAAAGG
>NW_006789896.1:2658908-2666615 GCF_000442215.2 Lipotes vexillifer | reverse complement strand
GGGAAAGAGCTTCTATGATTCAGTCCACTTTCCCACAAACTTCCTTGTAAACATCATATAGGCCTGGATTTGGATCCGGGCTTTTCCACCTGTTTAGTGAGATCTTAAACAAGTCTCTCTGAGTTTCTGACACCCTAAATTAATTCTCATATTTCTAAATTGGGGATCAAATCCATGCCGGTATCCCACATTGTTATGTTTCCTATGGGAATCAAAAAAGAGATAATTTTCCAAAAGTGGATCATGTATCAGATGGGGGGGTTATGTGTATATATATCGAGACCACCACCAACCCCTATCCCTCCTCTCAGATTGAAGCTCCCCAAGGACTTGGGCCAGGTGTTAGGCTGATCTCTGACACTGTGCACAGGCCCTGGCACATTGCTCAGAGTATATGGGAGCACATATTTAATACATGAATGGCCAGGGAACAGCATTTCTGGATGAGGGAACAGCATGAGGGTGGAAATGTACAGTCAAGTACATTGGGGGGGTCAAGTTAGGGTATAATCACAGGAAAAGTGAGAACACGCTGGGCCTGGATGGGGATGGATCTTAAATACAGGCATTGTCTGGAAGGCCCTAGGCAGCCATTACAGTTTTGGGGACAAGGGCTGTGTACAGGAAGGGGGAGAGAGAAAGGGAGAGACAGAGAGCTTTAGAGATTGGAGGTCAGGGGTGGTAAAAGATTTCTTTCTAAGCAGCAGCCATTTCAGAACTTCTGCTTCAAAAGAAGGAAGCCGATGAGTGAGAAAAAACAGAAAAAGAGTGCGTTCAGTGGGAGGGGTGGCCAGTGGCTGGAGGTGAATGAGGGGAGCAGAGCAGGAGAGGATCTGGCCTCACCACCCCTTCCTCTCCTGCCACAAAGGGACCACCATACAGAGTGCGTCTCCAGTGGGGTCCCCAGACCAGCAGCCCCAGTGTCACCCTCACCGGGGAGGTTGCTAGAGATACCAAGTCTCAGACCCCACCCCAGACCCACAGAAAAAGAATTTCCTGGGGGTGGGCCCAGCGCTCTGTTCTAACAAGCCCTCCAGGGAGTTCCGAGTGCTGCAACATAAGAATCACGATGAGGCCACCGCAGAGAAGAAAGTCTTCCCTGATCTTCCCTTTCAGAGACACTGGTGAGAGATGAGAGATGACTGAGCCGGCCTCCCCAAGCAAAGGGGATTCACCTGGAGATGAGAATTTGAAACTGCTCTTGGGTGCAGCTCAACCCGACTCTCCATCTTTGCACAAACACTGGCTCTTGTGGGGCGCCCAGAATCCAACCCAAAGACTCATCCCCTGAAAAATGTCTCACTCCACCTGGCCTCCTGTTGTGAATTTACTTGGTACATCTCATCTTATCCCAGGACTCGAGCATTATCAGAACTGGCAGCCCAGCAAGTGGCTGTGGGGTGGGTGCTGGCTGAGGCCACGCCCGGTAATTGATGAGCCATTCAGGGCCGTGCACCTGACCCAGGTTCTGACCCAGGGCTTGATTATCAATTAGTGTAAAATAGCAGCACTGCAGGGGAAGGGGCAGTACCTGGGTGTGGGAGGGGCGGACCAGGGCTGGAGGAAGATCTTCCCAGCGCACTAGGTGGGCGCAGTCCTAACCTCCCATCTCCAGGGTCTGACCTGCCTTCAGAGGTGAGTTCCATGCTGCGGGGGACTGGTGAGTGCTCGTCTTACTGGCAGGGTGGACCCCAGCCCTAGCATTTTGTGTTGAAGCTTGAGAAAGAAGAGTTGCCTGTATTCCCAGCTCTGAGGGTAGAGTGGAGAGAGGAATCCGTGATACTGACTATTCCTTGTACACTTTCTAGAAAGCCTTGTCTTATTCTTAGGATGAAGTCCCCCTCATCCATGGAATCCTGGTTAAATGGCCTCCCTGTCTTTAAGGTTTACCCACACGTGAGCCTGGGCTGCTGCCCATCTCTCTTTGCCCGTCCTCTTCACCCTGGGCTGGGAATGTGTGTCCTCCACGCTTTCACCCTCCCCGGAGCCGAGGCAGCCCTGGGGTCCCAGTTAAAGAAGACTGCTGCGTGTCTGGGCGAATTTGCTAAATTATTTAAACAAGTAACTAAGAATCATGAGGACCCCAAATTGTCAGTTGGGGGAAGATGACAAAGAAAGGACTTGGTTGAAGAAAAAGGCTCATGGCCCAGCAATTTTAATTTAGGTTTAAATAGCCACAGATATGCAAAAACTATCCCAAGTTCTGCAGTGACAAATCTTCCTCCCATCCCTCTTTCCTACTTGCCCATTTCTATTCCCAAGGGCAATGCCCTTCCTAATTTCTTATGTGCATACAAACATATGCAAAGATAGGTTCTAATTTCCATCTTTTTACAGCAAATCTGTGCATTATGTGCTTTGAATCCACCCCTCCCCCATTAACTGACCTTGGGATTTTCCATGTCCAGACGTTCGTGTCCTTGTTATTTTTAACAGTTGTGTCATATTCCACTTCATGCACATACTGTGACTTATCTCACCAGCCCCTTCTTATGGACTTTGGGTTTGTCATCTACTATCATAAGCAATGCTGTGATGCTTCAGTTTAGACATGGATTTTATCTGAGGGCACCTTTAGGATAAATTCCTGAAAGTGGAAGTGCTGGGTCAGAGGGTAACTGCATTGTCACTGTAGTGGATATTGCCTTCCTTCCTCTGATGGGGAAGTAGAAAGCAGACTGCTGAGAACCAGACAGGCCAGAATTTGAACCTCTTCTCCATGCTTTCCAGCTATTTGCTCACCTGCTCAGAGCTTTAGTGTTTCAAACCCGTAAAATGTGGCCCACACAGTTGTGTGGATGAAATGGGGCCAACTATGTAAAGTATTCGGTTCAGGGCCAAAGACACAGTGAGACCTCCAAGTGTCAAGAGGAGTGGAGTCTGGCCATATAGCTGCCCTCTCATCTTCCCAAGGGCAGGCAGACTGGGTACCCCCGGGTGTCTGAGAGCCAAGGTTTGAGCCTGGTTTTCAAGGCATTGGTTCCAGCTGGAGGATCCCCTCCCCAGCCTTACACATCGTCTTCTCCCTGAAGCTTCTAATATGTCCTTAGAATGGAACACTGGGCCTCCTCAGGGCCTTCTGGGGATAGCTACTGGGCAGCCTGAAGGAAGGCATTTGGTCTGCCTTAAATCCTCAAAGCTCTGGTCCCTGGCACAGCCTCCAAATAAACGCACTATCTGCCACTGGATATTGAGTGTTTGCCACTGGCCTGATATAATTATGAGTATTCTACACGCATGATTCCATTCAGTTCTCAGAATTATCCCCTAGGATGGGAAAGATTAAATCACCACCAGCCAGCCTCTTCATCATTCTGCAGCCTCGCCCCATCCAAAGGGAACGTCTTGTTTGCAGGACCACTGAGTTCTTCCACGCTTTCCCCTCTGGGGGTGCGTGGGGCAGGGTGGCAAGAGACACTGCGATGTGTGTGCAGTTTCCTGTTGCCCTCCTGTTTCTTTTTCTTTTTCTTTTTTAATAGCCATTCTAGGGGCTTCCCTGGTGGCACAGTGGTTAAGAATCTGCCTGCCAAGGCAGGGGACACGGGCTCGAGCTCTGGTCTGGGAAGATCCCACATGCCATGGAGCAACTAAGCCCTCATGCCACAACTACTGAAGCCCACGTGCCTAGAGCTGTGCTCTGCAACAAGAGAAGCCGCCGCAGTGAGAAGCCCTTGCATCGCAACGAAGAGTAGCCCCCGCTCGCCACAACTAGAGAAAGCCCACACGCAGCAACGAAGACCCAACACAGCCTAAAATAAATAAATAAATTTATTTTTTAAAAAGTTAGCCATTCTTTTTTTTTAAATATTTATTTATTTGGTTGCATGGGGTCTTAGTTGCGGCAGGCAGGCTCCTTAGTTGCGGCACGTGATCTCCTTAGTTGTGGTATGTGAAATCTTAGTTGTGGCATGCATGTGGGATCTAGTTCCCAGACCAGGGATCGAACCCAGGCCCCCTGCATTGGGAGCTTGGAGTCTTCGCCACTACACCACCAGGGAAGTCCCACCTCTTGTTTATCTTACCCGGGGCGGGGGTTGGGGGTGAGCCCTCATTTGAAAAGTATACGGTCAGATTAAAGGGTGGATTTGATTTTAGAGGATGGGAAATGCAGTCTGTGTGTCTAGAAGGAAAAAAATAACTTACCTTGTACTAACATCTCAAAACGTGCGTGTGAAATTTTACCCTCAACATGATTGCTGCCAACATGTAGTATCACAAGTTAGTTGGTGACCAATCTTTTGAATCCTCTCCCCCAGAGGCGTGTTCTCTGAGCCTTCTCAGTAGACCAGGAACATTGCGTCTGCGTGTCAGCATCTGTTGTCTCTCTTGCTACAGGGGATCAGGACGAATTGGGAACCCAGGATCTGGATGACGGGCTCGTTCCTCTAAGCCCTCGAACCTGGTAGCTCAGGTGCTTCATCGATCAAAGACCATGAGTGAAGGGAAGGAAGAGGCCTCGTTCAGTATACTCACAATTTATGATGAACCAGAGAAGAGGAGGAATGTATCCGAGAGCCCCGGCATTTCCTCCCAGCATGAGCACCATGCACAGTCCCAGCTGGGCGAAGCGTGTGGTCCCCCCCAGCAGCTCCCAGGCTCCCCGAGGCAGCGTGACCTGGCTTATCAGGAGATGAGCTGTGTGAGTCCACAGCAGTGGGCCCCCCAGGCCCTGGACAGATCTGAGCTGCAGGCCACTCAGCTCTCCGAGGCAGAATCAGAAGAAGCAGAGCCTGGCCTCAGGTAGGTCTCACCTGAACAAGACTGGTGGGGGGAGCGAACTGTCTCGGGGAGAGGCATCCTGACACAGAGCTCTCCATCCATCTCATGCGCTGTCTCCTCCCTCTCTCTGTGTGTCACAGCTCCCCACCGGGATCCGAGTTCGGTAAGTCCCAGCTGGGACGGTGCGGGCAGGCAGGGTGTAGCCCATGGCTGGGCATTGGATGGAACACCTGGAACGAGCCCCTGGGTGGAGAGAGCAGTCTTCTCCCTGGATCCCGTGATGCTGTTGCTGCCAGACCTCCTCTCTCTGAGTGGTTGGCCACTGGTGTCTCCCTGCAGGTCAGCCTTGTCCTTCACCTCGTCCCAGTGAAGAAGTCTTGTCATTCCTCAGAGCAATTGTAAGTGTCTTCTTTTTTTTTTTTTAAACATGGCATCTCTCCCTTCCTGTTACCCCTGGAACAAGAAGCTCGTAGGAATTAGGTGAGGGCATGCGGTGTGTCCACATCCTCACTCTCTCTCCCATAGGTGGTGGGTGCACTGGACTTCCTGCTTCTTTGGACCCAAGCTGCCCTCCTCCCATCACCAGTGTGTAGGGCCTCAGCTGACAGGGTCACTTTTAGAGCTACATCCTAGGAGACTCTGAGCCAGGCTCTGCTCTTGTTGCTTGTACTCAGAAGTGTCTCAAAATGTGGCCTGTTTATGAGGGAGGCCATCCTGGGCTAGTGCAGAAGGATGTCAGTGGTCTGGGGACCCCAGCTGAGGACACAGTCCTGCCTGAGGGTCAGAGAGGAGCTGTTGGATGCAGGGTCAGGAATCGAGTCGGAGGACAGGGAAGGCTGTCCCCCATGGATGAGGGCAGGTCAAGGCTGTGACGCTTTCATGGGCACCCCAGCCTCCCGTTCCAGATGAAGTGGTGGTCAGGCAGATGACCCCACATAAGTCCTGGAAGGTTGGCAAACTCCACCATGGAAAGAAAGTCTACTCCCTGGCCATCAGCAGCTCTACTCACCACGTGTACACATGCGGCCATGGCTACATCAGGGTGTGGGATGAGAGTGCCCTGCATGCCTGGGACCACGCCCCCCAGGCCCAGCTGAACTTACAGGTGAGGGGTCATCCAGAAGAGGCTCAGGGAGCCTAGATGTGACCTGTGTCCTAATACTTGGAGCCCATGCTTCCAGGAGATGATTTGAGAATGTCACCCATTCCTACAGGACCGTCAGAACTGTGTCCTTACCTGCAAGCTGTCCCCCGATGAGCAAAGCCTGATCACGGGGGGTCTGTCCCCGACCCTGACTCTCTGGGACCTGGCGCCCACCCCCCGCATCCGGGCACAGCTGGCCTCCACAGGCCCCATGTGCTATTCCCTGGCTGTCTCCTCCAATGCCCAGATCTGCTTGGCTTGTTTCAAAGGATTTGTTGAGATTTGGGATTTGCAGAACCAAATCTTGATCAGGTATGACCTGGGGGAGGGCTGGATGGTGAGGCCTTGGGGAAGCCTGGGCCGCTTTTCCGACCTCACTCTCTCTGCAGTAGGACTAGGTGAGTCGGTGTGGAGAACGCATTTGGGCTATGTATCTAGGGGCTTCCTGGGCCTGAAATTTCTGAGGGTCCAACCAGTGCATGAACCTCTGAGTTGTTTTCCCACCAGGAAGCACGAAGTCCCCATATACGGGTCCCGATGTGTGGACATCGTGGGCAATAAGTTCTGGACGGGAGGTGAAGACACCAGACTGTATTCCTGGGACCTGAGGAACTACCAGAGGCTGCAGCAACACGATTTACAGCATGAGGTGCCCAGACGGCTGCGGCTGTGCTGAGTGCAGTCCCCCTGGGGACTGGGAGTTGCGGGTGCCCGCAGGAGCAGACTCCGAGTTTGAAGAGGTGGCCACGAATGATGGCGCCGGCAGCTTTGTGCGCTGACCCCAAACCTCCTTCCAAACAGATCCTCAGCATTACCCATGACCCCAGTGAGGAGTGGCTGTTAGTGGGCCTGAGAATGAGTGACATCGTAATCCTGCACGCACACCGAAGGGAGAAGTTTAAAGCTGTCCTGCAGAAATATGTCTACCACCACAATCTCAAGTTTTCCTCCTGTGGTGAGTGAGCAGGCAGGGGACACCTCTGGGCGCCCTGTCACCTGGCAAGGCATCTACTCACCTGTCGAGTCTGGGCCCAGCCTTATTTCAGACTCTTAATTCCCCCCCTCTCCAGCCCCAGCACTGGCCGGGCCAAGGTCCAGGGCCGCCTTCCCACTGCCCTCGCCTCTGCTTCCTCCTGTCACCGGTGTTTCTCCCCTGCCAGCCTGGCTACCTTTCCTCCCTTCTTTTTTCTGCTCACCCCGTCTCCTTTTCTGGCTCTGTCTGTAATGGTAGCTTCCTGTATGGAACCACAGCCCAAAGACATCGGCAGACAGAAGATGCTCGAAGCCCCACGTGGCTGTCCAGTTGTTCAGTGCCCCTCACCACAATCCCAGGAGCGGCAGGAGGGAGCGGGCAGATGAGGAAATGGTTTGGGTCATGTCTCTGAGTTGTATAGATGGGGAAACTGAGGCAGAGAAGGAGTGATCCTTTCCCTGGTCTAGTCGGGAGCAGAGAGCTGGGACTGGAAGGCAGGCTTGGCTTCTGGCCCCTCCATCTGTCTTTCCTTCGCCAGGGAGCTATTTTGTGTCCACACTGGATGAGTCGATCCGCTGCTTAGCTGCACCTTCTCTACAAAGATTGTTTCAGGTACTGGTTGGAGGCGTGCGCAAACCCAGGCAGCTGGAGCTTCCAGCCCCAGTTCCCAGTTGGTCAGGCCCCAGAAATAGTGCTGGAAAGTACCTCTGAGATGGCAAACGGCCATTGAGTACATCGAGGGAACAAGGACTCAAGGTCCTAGGAACTCCTGGCCTCCACCTTGAGCCCTGAACCTGGCCCAGTCTCCAGACTGAGCCTCAGGTCTACACGGATCCCTGAAACAGACCTGCGTGAAGTGTGTCTCCGGCCC
>NW_006789896.1:2646861-2658795 GCF_000442215.2 Lipotes vexillifer | reverse complement strand
TGGCCTCTCTTTCCCTCCAGGTAGAGGAGTCTACAGACATCCTATGTTGTGATGTGTCTTCCGACAACAAGTACCTGGTCACGGGCTCCAAGAACAGTGCCACTGTTTACCAGCTCTTGTATTGAAGCTTGCAAGCCACGGAGCTGCTGGTGAAGACCCAAAGAAGACCAGCGTGCTCGGAGGGTGCCCTCGGGGTGCCAGGCAACTCTTAACACCTCCCACAGCCCCACCTTCTCCTCCCTGGCCGGTCATCTGTCCATTCCCCTCCCACCCAGCACACACCTGGCCTGTTCTCCAGGTTTTTCTTATGTAACTTAGGGATTTTTCCTTTGTTATTTTTCTACCACTGATTTCTTTATTTTGTAATTAATAAAATGGTAAAGCAAAAACCAAAATGGCTTGGATACCCGGTCAGTTCTTTCAAACAACAAACTCGTCATGATGGGTTGCTTATGCCCCCTTTCAGCAAATTCCAGGTTGGAGAAGGAATTTTAGACCAGACTTAGTTTCGTTTATAACTTTTCTGGAATTCTTGGACTCTTAAGAAAGCTCAAGAAGCAATGTATGTCCACGTACAAACTTGCAGATTGTATCAGGGTGTTGGTAGACGAACAACACTCAACGCTTGACGCAGGTTAAGACTCCAGTCACTGGTCTAACCATATCCCAGGAAGAGCTGTCCTTTTAACTACCTACTTCGTGAAACCTCACTTTATCTGAGGCTTTCAAAGTCCTGATCCTAATTCTGGCATTTTGTGCCAGTCAAAAGCTGCCTGTCTCTGTTTCAGGGCAACTTTCTCATGTTGGTGGGTGTGATATTTTGTCTGGCCTTTGCCAGGCTGAAAAAGCCCCAGCTCCCTGAATCAAGCAATACAGGCCTGCTTTCTAGTCTTTTCCATCCTCCCGCCTCTTTGCTTGGTGTTGGCATGGCTGAGACAGCTAGCTGTCCACTAACGTTTGTGGCTTAGAGTTCACCGGAAGAGGCACAAAGCCGGGGACAAAATGTACCATCTTTTGCATTGAGATATTATTGGATCCTAGTTCTTGCTGATGGATTATGAATGAAGAATGTGTCTCCTTTCTGGGCCAATGCTAAAGGAGTGGGGTGTCCCCTCCAGGCTCTCTGTCCCCTTCGACCAGCTCCAGGCAAGCGATGGTGAAGGCCCGAGGGGATTGCAAAACAATGAGATGGAAGCATCCCGTGTCCACAAATCACACATGGAGAAAAGCTTCCCCCTTTGGGTTATTTCATGGGAGAGAAACTTGTATTCGAATTGTTATACATGTTGGAGCCTATTTGTTACTATAGCCCTGGAAATAGCAAACTTTTACTTAAAGGGCCAGATAGTAAATATTTCAGGCTTTGCCCTGTGGTCTTCGTCCCAATTACTCAACTCTGCTGCTGTAGCATGAAAGCTGCTATAGGCAACAGATAAGTGAATGCAACTGTGTGTCAATAAAACTTTATTTATGAAAACAAGCAGTGGGCCAGATTTGGTCTGCTGACTAGTTTGCTGACTCCTGTAGCCAGTGTGCCTCTAAATAATATATTTATTTAGCATCCATTGAAAAATATAATACAGACGGTAGAGTCCAACAGTAGGTCTATCCTACTGGGCTATAGTAACAAATAGACTCCCAGTGTCTCTATAACAAGTGTCCATCGATGGATGAATGGATAAACAAAATGTGATATTGTTATATATATAAAATATATATAATGGAATATTATTCAGCCTTTGAAAGGAAGGAAATTCTGACGCTACAACATGGATGAAACTTGAAGACATGCTAAGTGAAATAAGTCAGACACAAAAGGACAATACTGTATGGTTCCACTCATATGAGGTACTTAAGAGAGGTCATACACAGAGACAGGCAGTAGAATGGTGGTTATAAGGAGCTGAGGGGAGGGGGAAATGGAAGATTAATGGGTACAGAGTTTTGGTTTTGCAAGATGAACAAAGTTCTGGAGATGGATGTTGGTGATGGTTGCACAACAGTCTGGATGTGCTTAATGTCACTGACCTATATACTTTAAAATGGTTAAGATGATAAATTTTATGTTATGTGTATTTTACACACTTTTTTTTAAATGTAGGGAATTATAAAGATCAAATTTACAATGGTGGTAAAGTATGGAGACTGAGGTAGAGAAATTGGATCATGAAAGGATAAAAAGGGAGCTTCAACTCTATCTGCAATGTTTATTTCTTCAAAAATAAGGTTTGTCAAAAATGAGTGCTTCGAAAGAAACCATCAACAAAGTGAAAAGAAAGCCCACAGAAGGGGAGAAAACATTTGCAACAATATTTCTGGTAAGGGATTTATATCCAAAAGGTGTAAAGAAGTCTTACAACTCAACAATAAAAGACAAGTAAACCAATTTTAAAAGGGCAGAGGATTTGAATAGACATTTCTATAAAGAAGGTATACAGGGCTTCCCTGGTGGCACAGTGGTTGAGAGTCCGCCTGCCGATGCAGGGGACACGGGTTCGTGCCCCGGTCCGGGAAGATCCCACATGCCGCGGAGCGGCTGGGCCTGTGAGCCATGGCCACTGAGCCTGTTTGTCTAGAGCCTGTGCTCCGCAACGGGAGAGGCCACAACAGTGAGAGGCCCGTGTACCGCAAAAAAAAAAAAAAAAAAAAAAAAAGAAGCTATACAAATGTCAATAAGCACAGGAAAGGATGTTCAACATCATGAGGGAAATGCATACCAAACCCTCAGTGAGATGTCACTTCACATGTGCTAGTCTGGCTAGAATAAAAAGGACAGACAATAACAAGTGTTGGTGAGGATATGGAGAAATTGGAACCCCCATACCTTGCTGGTGGGATTGTAAAACACATCGCAGCCACTTTGAAAAACAGTTTGGTAGCTTTTCAAAGTGCTAAACATAGAGTTACCATGTGACCCAGCAATTCGATTCCTAGATATATACCCAAGAGAATTGAAAACAAATGTAAGTTGGGAGGGTAATAATTGGAAATGATAAAGTAAAAGAACTGTAAATTTTTTTTTTTCTGGAAAGAAGGTAAAACTCCAAATTAATAGTAGTCTTGATAAATCAACGAGTAGTGTTGTAATTTCAAGATTAATTACTAAAAGAATATGAAACAAGGGTACAGCTTCCAAACTAATAGAGGAAAAATGCTGGAATAATAGAGTATAATAATATATAATAATATAAGTTTAATAAATTTTATTATTTATAATTGACATACTTTTGTTATTAACTCATTATTAATAGTATATTGTTTAATTTGATATAATCTAGTATAAATAAAATTATATAATAATATAACAAAGAAACACAAAACCTGACCAAATACTGAGCCATAAATTTCAGAGTATTTAATTCTTACAGAATATTCTATGACCATAATGCAATTAAGATAGAAATAAATAATAAAAAGAAAACTAGAAATTTCCCTATTTTGGAAATTAAGAAATATATTTCTAAATAATTAGTAGAGGCTAAATCACAAAGTAACTGGAAGCTATTGTAAACTGAATAATCAAAAACTGAAGGATTCAGCTAAAGCTATAGTTAGAGCTTGGCCATTCCCGGCTCATCAATGCCGCCCCACATTGCTTTCCGGGGCCCCGTACGGGACCGGCACTGACAGCCGGTCTTGAAAGCTGAGTCTGGACTGGAGCGAGAACACAGTCTCCGGAGACAGCCGAAAAAGAACGCGGAGACACGGCCTTGCTTCGAGTAGAGGAAGCTGGGGGAAAAGGAGATCGGAAGTGATCTCAGAGACCGAGATTTTTCACGGATGTTGCGAGAGGAATTGAACCACTCAGCAGCGCAGTGTCCATTTCCTCGCAGTCGCGCCGATGCTGCACGTTTTCACATTTACGGGTGTTTATCTTATTATTATGGTAGAGGGGGCAATGATCGTCCCTCGTGGCCGTGGCTTGCGGTTGAATGGGCTCTGTGTGGACCTAAGCATTTACTTATGTCCTCTGGCAGCACGTGGAATTCCCTTTACATGCTGGGCCTCGCGGGGCCTCTGTAAACACCATCCCAGAATGCAGATTATTTTCTGTGAATGGCAGCAAAACGCCATGAGTATTCTGAAGCTCGAACTCAAGACCTTCAGATTATGAGACTGACGCGCTTCCCACTGCACCAAGAAGGCAAATATAGGAAAAGTCTTCCTTATCAATAAAGGGAAAGTGCCTGCAGCCCATTCCTCTGGCCAAGCCGCCTACCAAGTGTCAGTGTCTCCCGGCAGAGATCCGGCAGGTCCCCGGACACGTGGGGAAGAAGGATCGCTCTTCGGCGAGAGGCGCCGTCTTGCGGTGGGAGGGTGGCCCGCGCCTGCCGGGAGCGCAGCGGGTCCCGGGGAGGACGTGGGCTCGTGCAGCAGCTCGCGCCGGGGGACGGGGTTGGGAAGCGGCGCGGCTGCTGGGGTTCTGCTGGGTGAACAGGAGGAGGCGGGGCAGAACACGCCAGGGCCAGGCGGGGGCGCAGGCGCCGAGGGAACCCGGAAGGCACGCGCCTGGCTTCGGCGCGAGGCAGGGCGGCGGGGACGCGAAGCGAACGGAGGAGGCGGCGCGAGCGGCTGTCCGAGCCGAGGGCGTCCGCCCAGACGGCCACCGTCGCTTGAGCGCGCGGTGCATGAGCTCAGGCTCCTATTGCTGACAAACGGCGGGTGGACGAAGGCTGGAGGGAGCGACACCGGCTGCAGGTGGGCATCGAGGGTGGCCCTGAAGGGTGGGAAGGGCCCTGAGGCGCCGGCAGGTGGGGACTGGAGGAGGAGAGAGGAGAGAGGGGCGCAGAGCAGTTGGGGGCGTGAACTCTCCAGGCCCTGGTCCGGGATTGGGCGTAGAGGTGAGGTAGGAGAAGGGAGAGAAGATTCCAGAAGACTCTTGGATGTGAATTCAGTTGGAAAACGGAGCGAGAAACTATGGTTGTCTTGGACTTGCCATCTTAGTCGTTTATTCAATCTTGTGGTTCTGTTTGTTTCCTTATTACATATAGGGCGTCGCATTTTGAAGGGCAGAAGAGTAGCGGCATTCCCTCGGAGCAAGGTTTTAGATCTTTTCATAAGAATGCAGGGTGGATGGATGAATGGATGAATGGACAGATGAGCAGAACATATAACCATCTCTAAGGAAGCATTCCTTTCTTACTTCTTCAGGGGAATTTCTGTTGCTGATGCCCGGAAGGAATGACTACAAACGAATCAGTACCCCCTCCCATGTGTCCAACGATTATTATGGGGTAGGATTACTACCTTGGACTGGGCAGCTTATTCTTTTTGTGGAATTCTTGTTTTCACCGGGGAAACAATGTATTTTCATATCTGGTGGGTCTAGCCGCTTTCCCCCACTTGCCCCTTTCAGGGGTTTGGTGCTCAGTTGGACACAGGTTTCAGGTCATCTCTTGGACAGCTGTTCACACTGATTCCCCCTTCCTGCTCTGATTTCCTAGGGCAATCCTGTGGTCAACTGTTCCCTGTCTCCTCCCTTGACTCGGCGCTCTGTGACCCACAGGCAGGATCTGAGCCACCCCTGGAAACACCATTTTCAGAAGCATGGTCCGGGAGGTTCTGGACCCCACCCCCAAGCCACTCTCTGCTGACACCTCCTGCATAGACTCAGTGCTGGAGGGGGCTTGTGCACCGCACGGGATCAGGGCTTGGCATCTCTTCTCTCTCAGCCACTTCCCAGCCTTGACCCTGTGGCTTCCCCTCCCGGTCATCCTGGGATGGTACAAATTCTGCCCTGAGAACTGGAGGAAGAAACTGGCTGCAGGACAGGCAGCTCCCCCAGAGGGACAGGTTCTCAGGGGCTGTGAGAGCTGTGTAGCCAGAGCTCCCTCCTACCACCCCTGCCACCTTGAGAAGCTGCAGAGCAAAGGACACGGTTTGTTCCCGGAATCTCTCTAAACACACTTTTCAGGGTGTCCCTGCACCCAGTCTTGAGTGGCTCCTCAGTGCCTTTGGGGAAATATTCGGCCGATAAGGCTACCCCTTAGCCTCTCAGCCAGATGAGTCAGGCCATGCGCTGACCTGCAGACCCACCCAGGGCCTTCCTGCCTCCCAGCCTCTGCTGCTGCCTTCCTGCCACCTACCCAAGCCTCTTAATCCAATGTCAGTCACCCCCAAAGTCCCTCAGGCCTGGGCTCCCCTTGCACAGCTGCCCAGAACTAGCAGAGAATGTTTCTCTCTCCATCACTTCCTTACACCTCTACTCTTCCCCTGAGATTGATTTCTTTTTCTTTGGGGCAGAGGTTGCTTTGGAAGTTTCTGGGTCCTCTGCAGCAGGTACACAAGAACTAGTTTTAGCTTATTGATTGATTACCATAGAGATTTCTCTGTAGACAGGCCTACAAAGGACCGGAAGATCTGAGGCTTCAGGGTTGGGATTGAGTGACTGCAGGAGATGTGATCAAGGCCACGTAGGGGAGGACCTGTGGAAGAGGCAGGTGCGGCAGGGGAGGGGGCTTTGTAAGGAGTCGGACATTGGTGGCTGGGCAGTGAGGGGCTGAGGGGAAGGGCAGGCACCAGGGAACATGGGGGGAGGCCCTGGCCCTGTTTTCCCTCTTTCCCCAGGAATTTTGTACCATCATCTTCAGTCCTGAAATCCTTTCCTCTTCACACTTAACTCAGATGTGATGCCCATGAGTCCCACCCTCCATTCTTTAGTTGGTGTCTGGTCCTCCCCTGCCTCCCCGTCCCATTCCAGCTCTCTGCTCACCACAGACTGTGTCTGAGACACCCAGCACATCATAACCTCCGTGGGCATAGGCAGGGTCATCTTCTCAGATTCTGTCCCCACGCACCCATCCCAGTGCCTCATACATGAAAAGCCATCTCTATCTGGGTGTTTCTTGAGCCAGTGATTTCAAGGATGCAGTGAGAGGAAAAACTGCTTTGTGTATGCTAGACCCCTGATATGACTTCATAAACAGAGTCCTGGGGGGTTCTGCAGAGGGGCACTAGTAAAGAAGGAGAAACCCTCAGGGAGGTACAGGGTCAGGAAATCCATCGCGCAGAGTGAAGCTGTCCAGGGTCTCAGGACAGGGATGCCTGCAGTTTTCCAGTCTTTCCTCCAGGGGGCAGCCTTGCCTTGCCTCTAAACTCCCGAATGCCTTGCAGGTGGGTGCAAAGACTCCTGCTTAGCTGACCTGGACTCTGTTCTCAGCTTTGACACTGACTGGCTGTGTGATCTTGAGAAAGTCTCTTTCTTTTCTGGATTTGTTTCTCCTTTATGAAATGACAGGGTCAATCCCTTCCTGCCCATTCTAGGATCCAGCATCACGTAACTTCACCTTGGGCTCTGGCCATGCAGCGTAAAGAGTGGGACTTAGTGCTGCGCTTTCTACCTCTCATAATGTCCTTAGAATCCAAGGTCTTGGAAGTAAGGGTGCATGGCCGCTGGAGTGAGATGCCTCTGTTCACCCCAGAGCCATGATTGGTTGTCTTAACCTCTCTGTTCCCATAAAATGGTGATCATACCTGATTTACCTCACTGGGCTGCTGGAAGATCGAAGGGAGATACAATTCTAGAGTTTGCAGAATACACCTAGCTTGGGAAGGCAGCTGTGGTGACAGGTACTCATCACTGATGGTTTGACCACTCTCAGCTGGAGGACTCAGGGGCTGTGAGAGCTGTGTAGCCAGAGCTCCCTCCTACCACCCCCGCCACCTTGAGAAGCTGCAGAACATAGGACACAGTTTGTTCCAGGAATCTCTGTAAACACACTTTTCAAGGTGTCCCTGCACCCAGTCTTGAGTGGGCGGGTTCAGCTGTTCGCAAGGACCCTGTTAGGGTGTAGGAGCACCCCTGGGGCTGCCAGATCCCAGTCCTGTCTATTGTATTCCCCCGGTTCCCAAACCCGGCTGCGCATTGGAATAACTGAGACTCTTGCTAATCATCCATAGAAAAGGATTTATTTATAGTGTGAAGTTTATCACACTTAGAAATTAAATTAAATTTCTAAGTCATTCATACTTACAGAGGTGGTAGGAGTTAAACTAAGAAGGTGATTCTGTAAGTGATTCTATAGGTGGAAACAGTTTAGGCAGTGGTCTTTATAATGGTCAAACAGTTTTTTTAAACTCCAAGCCTCAGATTATTGTCTGCATATACCCTTTGGGCAAAAGGAAGTTCGTACTTGGGGGGAGCACAGATTGTATTTTCTCTAAGTAGGTCTAAGTGGAACCATAGGTGGAAGGGTGGTGCAGAAGCCCCTCCTAGATAAGACAGCGGTCTTCCCGGTGCGGCAGGCATCTTTGTCTCCGTGTGATCATGGAAATTGTGGAAATGACAGATGACCTGTGACATCGAGCCCTCTAGAAGAGAAGGGTTTCTTGCATCTGTTGATAGGGCCCCGATGAACCAGCCAGGAGGCAGGCACCGCACTGGAGGGCTCAGGTGACCCCTGGGATTGGTTGTCAGGGCTTCCAGTCCGGGCCAGCCTCCCAGAAAAGGAAGAGTCTTAAGGCCCCACAGGTTGGCTTATTATTGATACTGGGAGCAATATTTCACCTGTTTTTGGTGGCTAGGCCAGAGGAACTCTGGTAGTTGAGAGTGTCTTCCAGGAAGTTTCTGGTGGACTGCTTACTTCTTGGAGCTGTTTTGTGGGGCACAGTTTGTTGATATTAAAGTTCATATGGAAAATAAACCTGCTAGAATATCCAGGGAAACATTGAAACAAAAGAGCAGGGCAGGGGATGGAGGTGGTAGGTAGCTACCAGACATTAAAACAAACTGTAAAAGCATCTGTAATTAGGACAGAGTGGCCTTGGCACATGAATAGACATGGAATAGAACAGAACAGGCAGAAATAGACCTACGTACAAATGGAAATTTAGTATATGACAAAGATGGGATCTCCAATCTCAGAGGCAGTGATAGACTTTTAAATAAATGGTGCTGGGACAACTGAGTAGTCATTTCAAAAAAGATAAAAATGAATTCACAGCTCACACCATATAGAAGAATAAACTCAAATGGATCATGAATTTAAATGTAAAAAAATTAAACCATGGAAGTACTAGTGGAAAGAAAAAAGCGTTCCTGTTTTTATTTTTTTTTAATGTATTTATTTATTTATTTTTGGCTGCTTTGGGTCTTTGTTGCTGTGCGCAGGCTTTCTCTAGTTGGGGCAGGCAGGCTTCTCATCGCGGTGGCTTCTCGTGTTGCCGAGCTCGGGCTCTAGGCACGTGGACTTCAGTAGTTGTGGCACGCAGGCTCAGTAGTTGTGGCTCACGGGCTTAGTTGCTCCACGGCATGTGGGATCTTCCTGGGCCAGGGATTGAATCCATATCCCCTGCATTGGCAGGCGGATTCTTAACCACTGCACCACCAGGAAAGCCCAATTTCTTGGTTTTGATCATTGCATGACAGTTACTTAAGGGTTAATGTTTGGGGAAGCTGGGTAAAGGGTATATTTGTTATTTTCAAACTGTTTTATAATTCTGAAAATTCCTTTAAAAGGAAAAGTTAAAAGTTAAAAACAAATAAATAAAAGTGGAAGCCCTCAGGCCTTCCTTCAGAGATTCTGATTCAGTAAATTTTAGAAATGGTCTTGAGGATTGTACTTTTCACAAACTTCTTAGGTATTTCCAGTATTCAAGTGTGAATTCTCCCGGATCAGGTGACCATTAACATCTCCATTCATTAGCTCAAGAAGTAGTTGAATGAATAGTCAACACACATCAGTGGGTGAAAACAGAATAAATGAATGAATCAATAAAAATAGGGCAGGTGTGCATGGCAAGGGGCAGAGTGATATGGGCTGTTGGGAGTGGGCAGTTTTTTTTTGTTTTTTTTTTGCGGCACGCGGGCCTCTCACTGCTGTGGCCCCTGCTGCCACGGAGCACAGGCTCTGGACGTGCAGGCCCAGTGGCCATGGCTTACGGGCCCAGCCACTCTGCGGCATGTGGGATCTTCCTGGACCGGGGCACAAACCCGTGTCCCCTGCATTGGCAGGCGGACTCCCAACCACTGCGCCACCAGGGAAGCCCAAGTGGGTAGTTTTATAAGTTTCTGTGTTGGGAATACATATAACTTCCATGCTGTTAATTAAAAAAAAAAAAATGCTCCCTCTGAATCAGACACTTTCTGCTTTAACTAAATCCCCAAATTCTTTTACTCAAAATATGTTTATTAGTGGTTTTGTGTGCTAATTTTTGTGAATGGTGTCATGGGGACAAAAAAAAAAAGACACAGCTCCTGCCCCCAGGGAGTTTATGGTTCATTGCGTTACGGTATACACTGGGAACTAACTCTAACAGGGGCCAGGTTGTGGTCAAGACTCAAGGGGGCTTGGATTTGACCTGAGCTGGCAGCGGGGTGGGGAGCAGTTGGTCTGTTGGGAAGTGGGGGAAGGGAACAACCTAAGAGGCAGTGGGGAGGCGGTTCTGAGCAGAGAGGATGTTGGGGGAATGAGGAAGCTGCTGGAGAGGGATGGTCCAGGGCCAAGTTTCAGGTCTTAAAGGACCAGATGCAGGATACAGTGCTGTGATCCGAAATAGGAGAACTAGGAGGGGACGCTGGTTGGAGGGATAGGTAAGTCCTATTGATTGTGCTTGGCTCTGCAAGAGGTGCCTGAGGACAGATTCCTGCTCTCCAGGACCCCACAATGGGGATGGAGACCAGCATGGCCACCCTTCTGGATAGAATGAACTTAGGAGGTACAAGGCATGAGCTACCCAGGCTCAGGCTAGAGGGAGGGGCTGGGAACTTGGGGTGGGTTAGGTTTCAGAGGAAGACAGACATCCATGTGGATCTATATCCTACTGGCCTTTGGAAATGTGGGTCTGTTGATCAAAGGAGAAGACCAAGGCCAAAGACAAAAAGTTGAGATTGGTCCCTATAATTGTCAGAGGAGGAATTGTGGAGGGAGAATGTGTAGTTTGAGGGTCATGGAGGTGCCATGGAGAGTCCTGGGCCATCTCACTTGGAGGCCATATGAAAGCGTGGTTAGGAGAGGGGTGCTTGACATGGTAACCCAATTCAAACCCTTGTTGTGTGCAGAGTTTTAACTCTGTCCTTGAGTTTTCTCATCTTTAAATCAAGGAATGAATAGAAACGATCTCAAAGCATTATTGTAGGATGTAACGGGCTTCTGCTTTTATATGAGTACAGTACTCAACAGATGCTACCATTAATTAGGGAAGGAGAAGAGATTGAAGGAGCAACTCAAAGGGATACCAAGGTGGTGCTAACTTTCTGAGGCCCTGGGAAGAGCAGGGGTTAAGAAGTAGAAAGGAGTCATCGTGATATGGAGCAGCAGGTAGACGCCAGCTATAGAAAGTGCCTTATCACAGATAATTCTTACTAACCATATGAGAGAGTTTCTGTTATCATCCTGACTCTGTGGTGGAACAAGCCCAAGGTCACAAGAGCATGACTTAAATTTCCTCTTCTGATCTAGACCTTGAGTCTTAAATGGCCCTTGGGTTGAAGGCTGGCCTCCCATGCATATGGTCAGCTGGAGGAGACCTTCCAAGGCCAAGGCTCTACCAAATGCTGGTGACCTTGAGATGAATGAGCCTCTAGCCGTACCCTCAATGAGCTCCCAGGTTGAGGGTTCCTGTAGCCACTTCCTCCATTGTACCATGTCCGATACACCCCAGAAGGCCTGTCCAAGGACCAGACTCCACCCTGGCTTCAATGCCTTCTATGGCTCACTGTGGCCTCCAGCCCAGGAACTGAATCAGTTCTACCCAGCAGTCCTCTGTCGGCTTTCAGGGCCTTGTCTGTGTTCTGAGCCACTCCCCCAACCCAGCTTTATCTCTCACTGCTTCCCAGTCCTTACCTGGTGCCCTGGTCACACTGATCCCCTTCCTGCTTTATTAATACCCTTCATTCATCTTGGTCTTTTGGCCTGAAAGGCTGCCTCTGCCTCCACCAGCCACTGAAATCTCACCCACCCCCTCTCACAAGCCCAGCCTGCAGGAAACCGTCCC
>NW_006789896.1:2639657-2646142 GCF_000442215.2 Lipotes vexillifer | reverse complement strand
TCTTTCCCTTCTCTTTCTTCCTAGATTTAGAGATGGTCCCACAGCGTGACTCAAGGTGAGAGTTTATGCTTGGCTGATATCGTGTGTGTGTTTTGAGTTACATATGAGGATGGAAGCGCCTCGAGCGGGGATGGTAACTTAGCCATCTCTGGGATGCCCACAGTCCACGTGCTGAGAGCTGTGGGGAAGTTCCAAAACCTCACCAGAATCGCGCCACTGTTTATGGCCATTTGGTGCCCAGGCCCGAGCTCTGGGTGCTGTGGGAGAAAGAGTACTGGACCAGGAGTCAGGGTTTTGAGGTCTGTGCCATCCCCCCCAACGCATCGCCAATGCGTTGACATCGCCAATGTCTGAGCAGATGGACTCTTCCATCTGGCTTCAACCTCTACATCTGTAAACCAGGTTTGGTGTAAACCAGGTTTGGTGTAGGACTAGGATCTCCCCAAGGGCCCTTCTGGTTACTAAGACCAGCATTCCCCAAATCTTAATATGCAAACAAATCCCCTGGAGATCTGGTTGAAATGCAGATTCTGATTCAATAGGTTTGGGGTGGGTCCTGAGATTTTTGCATTTCTAACAAGCTCCCAGGTGATTGTCTGTGAACCAGGCTTTGAGTTAGAGCGGTCTATCTAGCCCAGTGGTTCTCACCCTGGCTGAAATGTAGAATGGTCTGAGAGCTTGCTGCTTCTCCTCGTCTATACTTTCCCTGTTAAACAAAATTCAAGTTCTTGTGGGGAGACCAAAAAGTGTGATGCTGGCTTGCACCCCGGGCCAGTTAAATCAGAATTTCTGGGGGTGGGAACCTGGCGTCATTGTTGTTTAAATATCCCCAGGTGAATCTGATTTGCAGCCAAGGTTAGGAAGGCTGCTCTACCGCCTGGGCAGAGAATTTTAACAAATTAGCTGTTTTCAGGTAAACCTTTGGTCTTCTGCTGCCCCCTGGTGGCAGCACAGATTTCTAGCTCAAGATGATTTCTTCCAAAGGAGATAGGAGTATCAGGATAATGCTGCTGTCCAGGGTGAATGGGTTTCCCTGCACCTTCAGGACCCACTCTGCCATGAGCGAGGGTGTATAACAGCCATAATGGCCTGCAGAGAATGTGCAGAGAAACTTCTCTCGGCATGACACCTTTGCCCCTTTTCTCCTTTCCTGGGATGAATCCTCTTTCTTAGAGACAAAGGATGGTTTCGACTTTGCTGAATCCCCTGCATAAGAAATATTTCCCACTTATTGAATTCTCAAGTGTCCAGATTGTGGACAGGCTTGTGCAGGATTCAGGAAACCAAGTGCTCCTTGGCAGGGTCAAAGTATGAGGGCTGGGAGAGCCACAGGAATCCAATCAGACACGGCCCTTGTCAGAGAGGGGAGCTGCAGCCAGGAAAGGTGGGTGGCTTCTCTAGCTGGACATCCACTGTGACCCATGGTGAATTAGGAGGGGAGGGAGGAAGAGGAAGCAGCTGGGACAAGGGACAATTGAGGAAGGGTATTGGCTGTGTATGTTCCATCCCCCGCAAATGCCTTCCCCTCTCTCCATATGTCTTCCTGTGCTTCCTCCTCAAAGCTCACCTCAAACACCTTGTCTGCCATTAGAGCCCCTCCAATCCATTTCCATGGTACTTTATCCTCCTTTCTACTCCCCCAGCCCACTGCACTCCATCAAATATTTGTCTCACTATGTTTCCTTGGTTGTCTGCCTCACTCAAGAAATTCCATGGTGGGTGGAACGGTGTCTTGTCATTTCCATCCCCAAAGTACTGGACCCAGTGGCTGGCCCGCATAAAGCCATCAATAGATGATGCTGGGTGGACACATTCAGGGAAGCAGTCAGAGAGAGAAAGGGTCTTGTACACGGTGGACATGATTTTCTTATCAACTGGGATCCTGAGGGTTCCCCCAGGAGTGATGCAAAGCGAAAGGAAAATCTCCCCAGGAGGGGTTTGCTCTGAACCCAGCCCTCAGCTTTCCTGGGTAGGCACCACAAGAAATCTGACAGGTAGACCTAAGGTTTGGGTTACTTAGCAGTTAGCCGCAGGGGGCGCTGTGGCTTCACCTAGATTCCTAGCTCTGGTGCCCGAGGCCTCTCCCTCTTGACTAGAATTGCTGACCCCAGTGGCAGGATGCCCACAAGCGGAATTGCAGCAACTCAGAGCCTCCCGGCATGGCTGTCTGCAGCTGGCTGGCTCCTCTCCAGACCAAGCGCAGTGGGGAAGGAGGATTCCCGTCCACATAGCCTGCTCTGTGTGGGATGAGGAGGAAGAAGGCTCTGATGATGTCACCAGCTCATGAATGCACCCTGGCCCAGGCCAAGAGCGCAGGTCTAGTCCCTACCTCACCGCTGACTTTGTGATCTTGACACATTCACTTGCCCTCTCTGGGCCTGTTTCTCCTCCATCAGATGGCAGGGTTCATCCCTTCCAGCCTAGGATGGAAAAAGCCACCCTTGCCCAGCTACAGGGATCTGACATCCAGTCAAGAAAAGGTGCTGGGACTGTTTTAGAATGAGCCTAAATAGGGTCCAGACGTGGGCAGTATGCTACCTTTTCTGTAAGTTGTCAGAACCCACCGGGCAGGTATGACATTGTTGATTTCTGGCTACACTAGTGTCCCATACCAGTAAGAAATATCCAGAGAAGGGATGCTCTGGTTATATATAGTGCTTGTCCCAGAGGGGGAGTGGGTGACTGAAAGGAATAGCAGGGTAGTGGTCGGTGGGGGAGCTTAGCTTTAGAGTAATGTTTACTCATTTAAAAAACTGGTCTGGCGCTCATACGGCAAAGGGGCAACAGCTGTAGAATCTGGTTGGCTGTTGTTTTCTGAAACACAAATTTTAGATTTGAATACGTGTATTTGCAAAGAAGAAGAAAAACATGTGCCTCGGAATATAGTTTTGCCTGAATGCTGTCTCTTCACTGTCACAGGCCTCTGGATGCAAAGGTGCCCTGCTGGGTGGTTTTCAACAGGACCCTGTGGATCAGACTGAAGTGTGACCACCAGGAAATGAAGACACGGGACGAGCCCTGGGGCATGAATGGCCAAGTCCGGCATCAGTCCCAGCCGGAGGAGGAGAGGGGGTGGTCCCCGCAGGCCCGCCTCGTCCACAGGCGGCCTCTTGCTGTGAAACAAAAGCAGAGACAGACTGAGGGAACCGAGGAGCGGTTTAATGGAGGAAGAAATAAGGAAACCTCAGGGACTCGTCATTACTCATTGATTTCTAGGTATTGGCTGGCTGCTGGCCTCTGAGGGGCACAGAGAGGCTCCTGGCGGATGCTGTGAGCAGGCGAGTTTGGGGGACCCTAAATGCACAGGTGATGGGCCTTGGAGCTGAGTTGCTCCATGAACCAGTAGCTCCTACAGGTGCCGCTGGCCACGTTCGCAGGTGAGCGTGGTTGCGGAGGAATGGGAGCTGGCCCGCCAGACCGGCACCTGCGGGAACCCGTGCGGCGGGAGAGGCGGGGCAAGGTCCTCCCTGCGCAGTCGCGGCGGCCCGTGGGAGGAGCTGCCCCTGCCCCACGCCACGTGTCCGCTTCACGTCCCAGGCCCCGCCTCTGACCCCGAGAGCCGCCCTCCCTGGTGAGGGCCGCGCTAGAGGGCCGGCCCGGCGCCTTGGGTGCCTTCACCTCCCAGCCAGGGAAGGGCAGCGGCTGCGGAGGAGGTGCGAGCCGGATGGAAGCAGGGCTGGGATCGGAACGCTCCCCCTCCCCCGTCGGCTGGGACCCCACCACGCAGTTCCACGGTGGCCTCGGAACCCGGAGGGCCCGGGCCTGCGGCTCTGCCACTCAAGGGCTGTGTCACCTTGGAAAGGTTACCTAAACCTCGTTGTGTACCCCAGTCTCCTCCTCGGTCGCATGGTGATCCTGAGTCCCGACCCGACTGGATGGCTGTGAAGTTTAAATGAGGTAATAAGTGCTGAAGGTTCTTTTGAGCGGGGTTTCTTTTACTTAGAAGGATTTTCTAAAAAAGAGTACTTGAACTCAGCATCCCTGGGTGCCTGGCATTGCGGGGCGGGGTGTGGGGGAGAGTTCATGAGTGGGCATCAGGCATTTATGGCACCCCTCCACCACCCCTTCAAAGCTGCGAAGCTTTGTGTCTGTGTGTATAAACCCCGCCCCCGCCACCAGGGACAGGGCCTACTGAGTGAGGTGCTCAGAGGGACTCAAGAGAGTGGATGCCTAGGGGGGTTCGCGTGACTTTAGGACTGGCGCTTCTCAGCCTCAGCAGTACTGACACCTGGGGCTGGATCGTTCTTTGTCATGGTTGGGGTGGGGTGTGCTGCCCTGTGCATCGTAGGATGATTAGCAGCGTCCCCAGCCCTCGCCATGAGATGCCAGGAGATGCCAGGAGCATCCCCTCCGATTTGTGACAATCAAAAACGTCTCCACACATTGCCAGATGTCCTAGGGGAGGGGAGTTGGGGACAAAACCGTCTCTGGTTGAGAACTACTGCTTTGCGGCGGTCCCTGTGGGGTGAGCCCTCAGAAAGCGGCTGTTAGGTGCTGTGTTGAGTTTAGCGAGATTACTTTTCTGAACCTCGGTGGTCTCTGCCTACTTTTGTGCACCATCTGGAGGCTCCCGTGAAGCCATGGCAAAACGTTTTTTCAAAGTTGACGGACACACACTTTTCAAACCCCAGCCCTTTCAGGTATGAATTACTGGTTCCTAAAGCTGGTTGGGCAGCTGGATCGGCTGGAACTCGGTTTTTATTGTGTTTCTTTTCACTCACACCCAAAGATTTTTTTTTTTTTTTTTTTTTTTTTTTTCGCGGTACGTGGCCCTCTCACTGTTGTGGCCTCTCCCATTGCGGAGCACAGGCTCCGGACACGCAGGCCCAGTGGCCATGGCTTACGGGCCCAGCTGCTCCGCGGCATGTGGGATCTTCCCGGACCGGGGCACGAACCCACTTCCGCTGCATCGGCAGGCGGACTCTCAACCACTGCGCCACCAGGGAAGCCCCCTCCAGACTTTGGAAGCTTTTTGTCTGAATGCTCACGTGGCCTGCTTCGGGCAGTCCTTCAGTTGTGGGTCTACCAGCCAGAGATTCCCTCATTGTTGGGACTGTGATGCCTGGTACCAGGCAGCAGAAGCAAGCTTTGGAAATGCTGTGGGTGCAACAAGGAGCACCTCTGGGTGAGGGAACCGAGTGCTGGTTTTTGCCTTGAGTCGCCCCTGCGCTCTGTGGGATTTGGGGATCTTGGCAAAGACCCCAGGCATCAGCATCAGCGTGAAGTTGGGCTGTGGGAGGTACTTGTCCGTAGCGTTGAGTGTGGCCATTTGAGTCCCCCTTCCCATTTTGTGGACCTGGACTGTCATCTGCCCAGCTGGCCCTGTGAGCTCGGTGATGAAGATTCTACCTAGTGCCTTGTGACACCACGGCTTTGCCACGATACATGTAATGTACACAGAGGCATCTGGAGTTGGGTAAGGTGTGTGCACCCTGGCAACATTGCTGGCTGCTTTAAAGCATGGTGGTGGTTCTCTGCAGAGCGAATGTGGCCGTTATCACGGGAGTCTCTAAACGATGTTGCGGGTTGAGGGTTGCATGATATAGACCAAGTCGATGTTGCAGGTCATCATCGATGTGTGGGTTCAGAGATTCTGGTTTTCCATGTAAGTGTGGTCCGTGGAGCTGGGGCTTTCAGGCTTGCAGTTAATTGCAAATGGCACCTCTTCAAGCTGGTCACACTGCACCAAGGATTGTGGTATGAATTGTCATAAGAATGTGGAAGCCTCTCCTTTGCTATGTAGACAGCAGAGCCGATGCTGGAGTATGTCCAGTCTCCACAGGTGGGGCCACAGTCTTTGAATTTTCACTGGGAAGAGCCAGGGAGGATTGCTGAAGATGATGATGATTGAGTTGGCCCTGGCTCGGCTGTGTTTGTGGGAATCAGGTTGGTTCTCCCTTGATGCTGTGACACAGTGGCTCTTCTCTACATATGTGCAGAAGTGAAGGGTTTCAGCAAAGCACAGATATGTGGTCAGGAGAGACCTCAGAGGAGCCCAGGACAAGGTGTAGGGGCTTCCTCCGCAGGCCCAGACCCAAGTCCAGGCTGAGCTCCTCCAGTGAGGGATGAGGAGCGGCTTGTAGGCTGACTCGGTGTTGGTGGTGGGCAGAGGCAGTTTAGCTAGTGGCCTTCACAGTGGTCAGACGGTTGTTTAAAACGCAAACCTCAGATTGTTCTTACTGGGCAGGCGGGGGAGGGGAGCACAGTTTGTATTTTCTCAGTAGGTCTAAGGCGAACCATAGGTGGAGGGATGCAGGGGGCACAAGAGGTCTTCCCGGTGGGACAGGCATCTTTGTCTCATTGTGATCATGGAGATTGTGGAAATGACATGTGGCCTGTGACATCCGTCTCTCTAGAAGAGAAGGGTTTCTCGCATCTGTTGGTGGGACTCCACTGAACCAGCCAGGAGGCAGGCACCACACTGGAGGGCTCAGGTGACCCCTGGGAATGGTTGTCAGGGCTTCCAGTCCGGGCTGGGATCCTTC
>NW_006789896.1:2618265-2639601 GCF_000442215.2 Lipotes vexillifer | reverse complement strand
AGGAAGAGGAAGGCCCCACAGGTTGGCCTATTATTGATACTGGGAGCAAGACTTCACCTGTTTTGGTGGCTGGGCCAGAGGAACTCTCTGGTCGTTGAGGGCATCTTCCAGGAAGTTTCTGGTGGACTGCTTACTTCTTGGAGCTGTTTAAAGAGACAGGGCTTGTTGAAGAGTCTCTGTTTCTTGGAGTGCTTGTCCTAAAACATGTCTCAAGTTGGCAATTCCCACCTTCTCTGTGGCAAGAGCTCTTTTAACATCCTGTACCCAGAACACGAGTTTGTGGCTTTCCTGTTTAAGAAGGCAGATGTACATTTTAGAGGACCTTTTCTTGTTTTTCTAATTTTTTTCCCCAGGTCTTGGATTTTCTGCTTATTCCTTTTCACTTCCTTAAGCAGCTTCTGCTGTTTCTCCACTCTGATTGGCTGTCTGTGCACCAGCACAGACTCGTGGCTGATGGCCTTCATTAAGGCCTGCGTGGTTTTGCCTTCATTTTCCAGGGGAGCATTGGCCAGATGCAGGGAACGCTTGCCCCCTCACTGTTGCCCTTCCTCTTCCAACACTTGCCTGCTGGACACATATCTCATCTGGGATTGGAAGGCTGCATCTTTTTCAAACCATTCCCTTTCTGCCCGATTTGTTTGTGTTGTAGAGCCATGACTTGCTGCCGGTGGCCTTCTGAAGGCCCATGTGACTCTCCTCTTGCTTTTTCGGTAGAGCCTGGGCTGTACACCTTCCTTGTCTCTCTGCTGTGGCACAGTGATGCCTCCTCTCTCCGTTTGGATGGGAAGGAGGCTGCCTCTTTCGAACCATTGTGGGCAGTATTTTGTCTTGGGATCGTATTCGTCATGATGGGACTCATCAGACTTCTGATTTTCTCATCCTGGGATTCAACTACCTTCTGACTTGGGGTGCATTGGATGCTGGGGTGGGGGCACAGGGCAGGGGGTGGGGTGTGAGCCGCGGGAAATGGCACCAGGAAGTTGGGTTTTTTTTATACCCACTGACTGCATCTCTCAGTTGAGGGATGCTCTGCAGGTGGTAACTCTCCGGATCTTGTGGCCTCCCTGCCTTTTTGGGTCCATTTCTTTTCCCCTTTATACTTTTGCCTGGGGCTCTTCAGCTCCTTGCCAGTTAATCCGGCTGTGGTTTCAGCTGCTTAGTCTTTGATGCGATAACCTACCTCACAGGAGTGCCTCCTGACTTCAGTGATTTTCATGAAACCAGAGGCCAAGGAAGGGGAGTCCTGAGCAGCAGGCGTCTTCTTTCAGGACTTAGAAAGGCCACCTTTGGGGTGAGATGAGCCATCCTCCTCTAGGCTGCGGCTCTGGGGACAGCTGGAGCCCCTTCAGTGTCATCTCTCTGTTTGCTGACATGTCCCTGGGGGACATGCTGCCCTGTCCATACCTGCCCCAAAGCCGGGGCCTGCTATGCAGGCTTTTGTGATTCAGAGCATAGCTTTGTGGTCACAGAGGACTCTTCACAGCTTCACTTTGGTTTTTAAAATTAATATTCAGGATCCTTGCTTTTCGTTAACCGTTGAGTTCCATTTGCAATTTCTGCTCTAACAAGTGTGAGCGATCCCTTTTACAGGGAGTTGATCAGATTCTGGGCCCCGTTGGGGGCAGTTAGCAATGAGAGCCCATCCCCCTGCTCATGACAAGCTGATGGGTCACAGACTGGGCTGTGCAGGTGGGCATCTGTCCTGTTCTGCCCCAGGCTGGTGGTTGATAAGCTCGTTTATGTCTCCGCGTCCCAGGGGCACGGGGCTGGCTTTTGGGGTGTGCAACCTGCCACACAGGACCCCACGCTTGGTGTAATGCTCTGCTGTCGTTGCCTTGAAATTCTTCATACGTTTTTGAAGAAGGAGGCCTCGCAGTTTCTCTTTAGCACTGCGCCCTACAGGTCATTTACCTGGTTGCTTCCGAAGGGGGCAGTTACAGACCACAGTGCGCCCCTGGAATATTACTGAGGGCAGTGAGGGAAGAAGAGGGGACAGGTCACTGGAGAAAGTTGTGCGGAGAGCCTGGGATTGTGGAGAGAGAGTGGAGGGTGGGCACAGAGGGACAGGGAGAGGGGCCGCCTTAAAACCAACAGGATGAATAGGATGAGAGATGAGGCATCTTGTATGGGACTCAAAAAGGCAAGAACACCCCTGTGATTATCTGCCTGCCGGAAGTGTTTGCCGTCTCCTCGACCGGGAGCCTTATCCGGGCAGGTCTGTTGTGGTTCTTCATTATATCAACTGCAGCGTGAGTGTAGCTCATAGCCTGTGGTTAATGCTCCAAACGATAGTCGTCAAACAATGACAAACTTCATAACCAAGCTGAATGACAGTGAAATCTGTTTCTTTGACAAGCAGCCAGGTCCCCGTTGTCGGCCAGGGCACTGGTTAAGCGGAAACCGGCAGGTCCTTCGGCATTGATCACTGATATTTCCATGGTTGGTTTGATGTGATGGAGCACGTGCCCTTTGGGACATATCCGTCGGATTTGAGCTGGTGGCACTGACCCCATGGATCACTCTGCACCTTTTGAAGAAATTTCTTCTCTCAGCTTCTGGCCCTCCAGTCTGGATTCTGTGTGTCTCTCCTAGGTTCCTTTTTCCTCTGCCACCCCTCACCACAGGCACTGTGGTGCTCCAACTCATGCACCTTTTAAAAACATCCACTTAACAGGATGACAGACAGCGTGGTTGGTCCCTCCAGCCACTTTTGTCACTTCCTGCCTATTTCCATGTTAGGTACACGCAGGCTTCCCACCCGGCCAGCACTCCCACCCTTATCCCTGCAACTGAACAACCCCTTTGGTCCATGTAGGTAGTCTGTACATGATAAATATGCTTGCGTTGCCTCTCTGGTATCTACCCAGTCCTACCTGCCTTCCCTCCCCTGGGGGCTCCTCCCTCCAAGGCCAGCGCTCTCTTGCTCCTCTCCATGTGTGGATGTGCTGGAGAGAATCCTCCAGGATGAGGCCCCTCCGGGAAGATGATGATGTTAGGAGCCAGGACAGGGTCTCTGTGTGGTGTCAGCTCTGTCCTGGGCAGCTGCAGCTTCCTTTGGGAGGGGACATGGGAACCTCCGGGGCCTAGGGTGAATTTCAGCACCCTTCTCGGTGTGTGGCAGTTTATTATCAGTGGTCTATGTAAGGTCCCTGCCTTGTTTCAGGCCCTCTGAATGACCTTTCCCACTCCCATGCCTCCCTCTCCCACCGTAGGCCACCATTCTGGAACACTCAATGGATGGCTTTTGGTTGTCTTAATGCTCTAACAGAGCATCGATGCTGTCTTGTAAGTACTTTTAATTCACATAGGTGGTATTGTTACGCCATTTCTTAATCTGTTTCCTTTCGCACTCAACACTGTTTTAAGATGTGGTTTTCCCCTCTACATTCTTAAAACTCATTTGAGATTACCCAAAGAGCTTTTGTTTATGTGGGTTAAAACTATCGATATTACTTACTGCATTTGAAATCAAAATGGAGACATTAAAAAAATTACTTATTTATTGAGTCATTTGAAAATAGCAATGATGAACACATTGTATGTTAACATAAATAACATTTTATCATTATTATGAAAATAGTTTTGACCCTGCAGACTCTCTGCCCTACAGTAAAGTATCAGTCTGTTCCAGAAAGTGAAAGGGCGCCGTGAAGGACAAGGTTTGGAAAGTGAAAGTGAATTTTATTTGTATTACTTTATAATACCTTTGTCTGAGAAGAAAGGGTGAAATATATTCTATTTTAGCAGAGTTTGCTCAGGTTGGCTGGGCTTGCCTCCTTGGTTTACTGATTAATACCATTGCCTACAATACAGAAGGTTATTCTCGATAGCAGAGATTCTGTATCCCACCAGAAAACTTTTTGGTGCTTTATGCTGAATTCGTTGTCTCCTAGAATAGACCATTTTACACCACAAAAAATAGCAACTCCTCACTTATGAACAAGCTATGTGTATAATTCTGTTTATTTTACTTAATTTTTTCACAATCAATGCCTGCATAGGCATTTTAAAAGAAAGTTAAGATATTATTCACCTTTGTAGAGAGTATAGGTCAGTGGGTTTTAGTGTTATTAGGTTGTGCGACCGTCACCACTATCACCACTATCTAATTCTGCCTAATTCTAGAACATTTTCTTGTTTTTTTTAAAGACTTTTGTTGATGTGGACCATTTTTTAAAAAGTTTTTATAGAATTTGTTACAATAGTGCTCCTGTTTTGTTTTGGTTTTTTGGCCTCGAGGCGTGTGCAATCTTAGCTCCCTGACCAGGGATCGAACCTGCACCCCCTCCACTGGAAGGCGAAGTCTTAACCGCTGGACCTCCAGGGAAGTCCCTCCAGAACATTTTCAGAATGAAACCCCGTCCCCATTAGCAGTTACTCCTCAATACCGCCCCCCGCCACCCCGCCACCCCAGCCCCTGATCCACTGCCCCAGCCCCTGACAACCATTAGTCTACTTTTGGTCTCAATAGATTTGTCTGTTCTGGACATTTCATGTGAATAGAATTATACAGTATGGGGCCTTTCTTTTTTTTTTTTTTTTGCGATATGTGGGCCTCTCACTGTCGTGGCCTTTCCCGTTGCCGGATGCGCAAGCTCAGCGCCCATGGCTCACGGGCCCAGCCGCTCCGCGGCATGTGGGATCCTCCCGGACCGGGGCACAAACCCGTATCCCCTGCATCGGCAGGCGGACTCTCAACCACTGCGCCACCAGGGAGGCCCTGGGGCCTTTCTTGTGTAACTTCTTAGTATAATGTTTTTGAAGTTCATCCATGTTGTAGCATGTATCAGTGCTTCATTCCGTTTTATGAGTGATTAATATTCCAGTGTATGGATACACCACATTTTATTTATCCATTCATCAGTTGATGGGCATTTGGTTTGTTTCCACTTTTTGGCTATTATGAACAATGCTGCTGTGAACATTTGTGTGCAAATTTTTATGTGGATGCATGCCTTCAATACTCTTGGGTCTGTTTACTTTTAAATGTTGTTAATTAAGTGGGTAACCAAGGATTGTTTCTCAGGCACCCATGATCATATATTAATCAAGTGCCTATATCCCTTCTGGTAACTCTTTAGATTCTCCCTTTTCAAATAAGTTAATAAATATGGAAAAAAAGAGAAAACTTTCAAGATACCTTTTACACCTGCTATGTTCTTTGAGATTTCTCAGAGGAGCCCTGGAAAATCACAAAGATTTGTTTTTGCATCTTATCAAAAGAGAGTGCCAGAAAGAATGAGGTTTGTTTGATGTGTTACTCTTACAAGATTTGCACAAGAAGACTTGTCAGATCAGAGAACGTTTTTGGCCTTCCTGAGGTTATGCTTATACAGATGAAATGTTAATGTCAGTATTTTAGAAATCGTGTGGTTTATGGAAGCTCCTCGTGCTGTGTCCGTGCCTCACTGCCCATATATTTTTACCCGCAGGGGAAAGGCTCGTCTAAAGTCTCATGAAATCGTTCTGTGATGGCCTGAGAGAGGAGTTTACTCTCTTCCATTTTGATCTTATTGGTTAGAGTAATCAGTTAACCACAGCCATGAATTCTGTGTCGTCGTAGAGATGTTTTTGTTTAGTCTGGTGTTTGCCTGAAGGCTCTGCTCTAAGCTGCAGGGTGCAGCGTGTGTCATCAATTAAAAAGGACAGTCTTAGAGCCTTGTGATAAAAGGCTGTACCAGGTGCTTCAAACCGTTCATACTTTATATAAAGAATAGACTCTTGGGTGCAGGCTTCTGAGCTGACGTCAGTTAAGCAGCTCTCAGACTATAAACGTGGATCGAGTCAGGATTTCCAGGACTCTTTTTGGTCCAGAAGCAGATGGCTTCATGAAAACAGGCTGCTAATCCAAGATCCAGTGGAACAAGAATGAGTTACAGAGCACTGCATGGAGGGGTGTGGGAATTTCATTGTGGTTATTTTTTTAAACTGTCAGTAATGTTGTTTTAACACTCAGCTTACTGGCTCTATGAGGAAGCCTTTTTTCTTCTTCAGCTCCCTGTCATCCGCAACAATTTAGTAGATTCTGCTTTTGTAAGCGGGGGTAAGACATTTAAAAATGATACTCAGTTTACACTGGTGTGCAGTGGGATCTCACAGTGGCATTTCCCTAATGGCTGATGATGTCACTCGTCTTCGATGTGTTTGTTTGCCATTTATAAACGCTATTCAGTGAGATGTCAGGGGGTAAGATTTTGAAGGAGGTTTGCACACCGTTCACTCCAAGCTTCCCATTCTACAGATGGGGAACTTGATACCAACAAAGGGGCTGTCTGGCCAAGTTCTCCCGGTTGACTATGATCTCTGAGTGGAAACAAAGGACAGGCGTAAGGAGGACTGAGCACCCTGAGCCAGGCTTCTGGGTGGTTTCTAGGACCCCCCCTCATGTGCCCGGTGTGTGAGGTCAGCTCCTGGGCCCTGGCAGACAGAACTGTCCCTTGGGGTGTCCGCCAGGTTTCGAGGACTCCCGTCCCCGAAGGAGGATGCGGTACACCAGGTGGGCGCCTTCTCTCAAAGGTGAGACTTCCCGGATTTGGAACCAGCTGGGTACCCATGAGTCCTGGGGCAGCCACAGAACACACAGCAGAAAGCAGAGGAAGCCTCCTGCGCTACGGCCACAACAAACATCATCCCCACGGCTGCCAGTTAGTGAGACTCGGTGCCGGGCACCGTGCGAAGCGTGTGTGCGACTAGCATCCGCTGGATCCTCACAGAGACACTCGCAGGAAGATATATTCTTACCCATATTTCGTAATGTGACAGGAACACAAATATCGAGTAGGTGGGCCTATGTTTTATGTTTTGTTTTGTATTCACTTCCCGTTGGCTGCTGTAGCCACTTACCACAAACTTGGTGGCTTAAAACAACACAGATTTATTACCTTACAGCTCTGGAGGTCACAAGTCCAAAATGGGTTGAAATTGAGGTGTCGGCAGGCCTGCGGCCCTTCTGCAGGCTCTAAGCGAGAATGCTTTCCCGCCTCTCCTAGTTTCTAAATGCTTCCCGCTCACTGCGTCATTCTGACTCCGGGTTCTGCCTGCCTCTTTCACACCCAAGGACCTTTGTGATTACTTTGGGCCCACCTGGGTAATCTGAGATAGTCTCCCTGAAGTCAGCTGATTAGCAACCTTAATTCCTTCTACAGTCCCAATTCCCCTTTGCCGTGTAAAATAACGTATTCGCTACATCCGAGGATTTAGGGCTCAGACATCTTTGGGGCCACTATTCTGGGGAGCTGAGGGGTGCCAGGTGAGGAGGAGGCTGGAAGGAACGGTGCCCGCAGGTGTGTGGGTTGAGCAGGTGTGGGCAGGACAGTAGCGTGTGAGCACCTCCCTGGAGGACTTACCTTCTAGCTGGGGGAGCACCTGAACGCACATCAGGGCACGTCGTCATGTGCCATGGGGAAAAATATTCCTGGTGGGGAGGGGTTATGGGGCATCGGGTGGGGGGGTGAGTGGGTTGCAGTTTAATCAGGGTGGGCCTCACTGAGGAGGTGACGGTTGAGCCAGGACCAGAAGGAGAAGAAAGGAGTTGCAAAGCAGCCTGGGAAAAGAGAGTGATGTCCAGCCTTGCACAAGCTGGTCCTGTCTGGTCCTTGAGCTTCTCCCCTCTGAGCTTCAGCTCTCAAGGGACTTGCAGTCCCCCCAGTTGAGCCTGGCTTCCTCTGGCTCTGGTGCCACTGTGGACGCTGATGTTTTAACTGCCAGGCATTCTCACCAAGGAATTCACCCCCACCCCCAATCTAGGGACCTCTTCCTGTGCTTTTTTTTGACCTACCACTTACCATGCGGACTTGCTAGTTTCCTCATCTCTCAGGCCCAGGAGTCTTTAAGCTCTCGGCAGCTGGGGACTATCCTCTTCACTGCTGTGTCCCCAGCACCTAGCGTTTGTCTGTCTCATGGATGTTTGTTGAAGGTCCACAATGTGAATGTGCAGTCTGGTTTCCGTTGGTGTCCTGACAGACACCAAATGCCAGGCAGCGTGTCCCAAATCCGTTACCCCCCCGACCCATCCCCAAACCTGCTCCTCTTCTGTCCTGGTTAATGGCACCCACCACGCACCCAGTTGCTCCAGCTAGCAGCCTCGGAGTCGTTTCTTGACTCCTGTTTTTCTCGCGTGTCACGTATCTAGTCCTTAGCAAGCCCTTTTGATTCAATCCTAGAACCAGGTCCAGAATCTGCTATTGCTGTCACCTCCCACCACTTCCTTGGTCCAAGTCATCAGCGTTTCTCAGTGGCCCTGGTGCGTCAGCCTCCTAACTGGCGCCTCTGCTTTCTCCCTTGCCTCCTATAGTTTAGTGTTGACACAGGAGCCAGAGTGACCTTGAAAATAAATCATGTCACTTCTCTGATGATCTCCCCCCTCAGTGGCTTCCTTTGACACAGTAAGATCCGAAGTCCTTTTTGTTGTGGCCTCCACCTGGCCTCACCTGTTTCCCCAGCCCCATCAACTATTCACCCCCTTCCCTCATTCTGCCCAGCCCCAGTGACCACATTTCTGAGCATGCCAGGAACTCTTCCACCTCGGGGCCTTTGCACTGGCTGTTTCCTCCATCTGGACTCCCTTCCCCAAGATGGCAGCAAGGTCCACTCCCTCACTTCATTCACATCTCTTCTTGAATTTCACCTATTCAGAGAACCTAAAATAGCGCCTCCGTCCCCTCTTCCTATCCCTTTCCCTTGTTGAACTTTAGAGCATGTATCACAACTTTATGAACATTTAAACCTATGTATTGTCTTTTTCACCTTAGAGTATAAGCTCCATGAAGGTACTCAACAAATACTTATTTTTGAACGAAGGTGCCCAGGGGAGTGGCACCCAAACTGGGAAGCCGGGGAGGGATTCCCAGAGGAAGGGGCAGTCCCTTTGTTGCTGCTGCCAAAGGGGGCGTGTGGGCCACAAGTTCAAGGGTGCACCAAGTACACCAAAGGGAGGCTCCTTGTGGGATCATGTGTTCCCCGAGGGTCAGGGCCGTGCCCTCTCAGTGCCACCGAGCCTATCCCCTATGTCTTTTGTCTTCCTGCCGTCTCCCCATGCAACCTGTGGTAGAAAGTAGTTGTCAGGAAAATTATATTATTGACAGTTTGCTTGGGGAAAGAACTGCAGTGGTCCAAACCATTTCGGGTTCTTCCCAGTGACCTGGCACCTTGTGGATTTGACCAGCCTGCTCTCTTGGCCCTGAGATGCAACTAATTCCAGCTGATCAGTTAGCTGTGTGACACTGCTCTCTTCCTCGGGACTTATTAACTGGACTTGGTGTTCCTGGGCATTTTCCTTTTTCTTCATAGCCTGTTTCTGCTGGCCTTTGTGTTAGAAGGTGGGGCTGTTGATAGAGTTGCCTGGAGAAACTCAAGACAAGAGAAAGGTGCTGAACCTCACAGGGGCGGGGCCATTCCTGGGGTGGTCCTGGGAGGCTAGGGTAGAAGGCAGGTGTCCCCCTCCAAAACACAGAGTTAGATGGGTTTGTGCCTGGCTTTCGGTAATCTTTCCAAAGGGAATTTTGTGAATGGAGAATGTACCCGGGAGAAAAAAAGTTTGAAATCTCTGCGTCTGCATGGGACTGCTCTATTCTGGACTTTGGTCTCAGGTCCCAAGGCTCTATGTGGAATGGGAAATTCCACTCAAGGGCATGGAGCTGGGCTAGGATCTTCCGCTGAAGGGTTGTGTTTAGAGCTCACCAGCTCCTAACACACCTGAGAGTCAGGCAGCAACAAAGTCTAGTGTCCACGAGAGAGAAAGAAGAGGGTGAAATGAATCCCAGATGCCACCCCACGCTCCCTGTTACCCCAACCCCTGTTCCCCTGGCGTGGGCTCCTAACACAGGAGAGAGTCAGCACAGCCCTGAGGACGGCACAGCACTGTGATGGCCTTAGCGTCACCCTCCCCTCTCCCTTTGTCTCAATAGATACCTGCGTTCACAATGAACTAAACGGGCTTCTGAAAGACCAAGTGTCCCTGACGGCATGAGTTTCCCCTTCTGCTAAATAGAGATTGTGCCTGGGAGAAAGGGCTCCCAGGCCCTTTCCCTTTCCAGCAAATCTGGGTCCCGGAGTTGCAACCAGGTAGAAAAGGACCCACCTCTGCCCCTGCATGGATCCCAGGCTGTGGCAACTGCTCCACCCCATCTTGTCTTGGGGGCTTTGAGGGGAAGCCCAGGCAGAGCAGTGTGTGTCGGGAGGGCAGGTGTGAAGCTATAGACTGGGCTACAGCACCTCATCCTGGAGGATGCTGGCCGAGGACACCTAGGGATGATAGGGTGGGGGGCTGCGCTTACTGGACAGGAGATCCCCTGGTAGGATACATAGGGGTGGCAGGGAAATCGGTATTAGGCAGTGCAACAGGGCCTCATGGGAGCTGTTGGGTGGTTCCCCTTCCCCTCACTCTGTTTCTGTCTCTTTCTCTCTCCCTCAGTCTCTGTCCTTCCTCCCTTCCTTCTTTCCTGTGTTTTTCTCAGCATCTTCTCTCCACTACTCTCTGGCTCTCCCGGGCTCTTGGTTCCTACTCTTCTCAGCATCACTTCGGGCTTGGTTTTGGATCGCCATCGTGCCACTTCTCGCCCCCAAAGCTGTATCACCACCCAGCTTCAATGCCACACATTCTGCCTGACAGTCCTGGCTCTCAACCTCAGATTCCAGGAGACTCTTAGGGGCCCCGCCTGGACCAGATGTCCACTCTCGGCCCCGTCAGCTGTGGGCAGGCAGACAGAGGTCAGGTGGCTCGCTGGCTGCATCATCCAGGGGGTGAACAGGACAGGCTCTTTCAGAAAGGGGCGTGGCTGGGAAAGAAAGGAGGCGTAGATTCGACCCACAGGCCTCTATTGCTCTAGGTGAGTTCCTGGTTATTGAATGGACACTTCCAAAGTGACTTAACGTCTTTGAGCTTTAGTTTCTTCATCTGAAAATCGTATCCATCGCAAGGATTGTTGGGACGTTAAATAAGGTAATGTCAAAACAGTCAGTATCTGATAGCATTAAAAAAAAATCAGGTATCTCTCTGTTCTAGGATCCCAAAGAGTTCTGTGCACCCAAAGGCCATGCTGGCCCTATACCAAGGGGCATCTGATATGTTGCTGTGGGGCAAATTGCATTTCGAGGGGGAGAAGTTAAGTTCGTGGTGCCTGGAACTCCTGGGTGGAGGTCCCCCCTACTGGGTGGAGATCACCTAGTCCCACTGTTGCCACAGGCCATTGGTAGCCCTACGGTAAAGAATGTGGATCCAGGGAATTCCCTGGCGGTCCAGTGGTTAGAACTCCGAGCTTCCACTGAAGGGGGCTCGGGTTCAATCCCCAGTCAAGGAACTGAGGTCCTGTGAGCCGTGCGGTGCGGGCAATTAAAAAAAAAAATGTGGATCCAATCCTTGGGATTCATACCCTGGCTTTGCGCCGCCAACTGGCCCTAAGACGTGGGGCTTGTTACTTGACCTCTTTAATCTTGAGTTTCCTCATCTGTACACTGGAGACAATCACAGCACCCCTTTCAAGGGACTAAGAGAGATACCGCAGGCAAACTGTTTTGCATAATACCTGGCATTTTGTAAACTTTCAATGAACTGATAACTGCTGATGGAGAGAAGGCAGTGAGTGGCAAGGGAAAGTACAGCGTCCTGGCGTCCCACACCCTTGCTTCTAGTGGCTATGCCCCAGTTGGGTGGTCCCCTCACTCTTCCCACTCACTCGAGAACAGGCTCCCTCTTTGTCAGGGACTAGCACGAGCGGCAGAGAGAAAGTTGACCACTCAGCCAGAACTGGGAGAGCTTCCACAGGAGAACATTTCCTTTTTATTGTCTGTAAACTCTTCTTTGGTAAACAAGAAACCCAAAGGGAAAGGGAGCACGCTGAGTCAAGGACAGGGCCGGTGCCCGCCACGAACAAGGAGCTCTGAGAAGACAGCTACACCACTAGCGAGGTGGGGCATGGAACCTGGGGGTTTGGGGTGGCTGGTGGCATGGGGGAGAGGCAGAGGGGAGGGTGCACTCTGTTGGACATAGAAGCCTAAATCATACAGCGAATGAGCTCATGCATCACGGCGAAGAGAACGAGGGACTCCCCACCTGTGCCCCCGCCCACCTTCTATGCGGTTGGTGCCCCTCTGCATGCAGAGCGCTGTGACTGGTCATCCAGGGTTGGGTTGGAGGGGGCTCCAGGGGGCCCGTCAGCAGCCCCTTCTCCATCTCTTCTTTCCTGCTCTGCAGGCTGGGGTGTGTGCAGATGGCAGGGGCAGCGGGAGGGATGCTCAGGATCTCCGGGTCTGGGTGGAAGTGGCAGGGCAGCAGGGGCAGGTTTGGGGGGAGGTGGAGAAGCAGCCCCCATCCCCCCTTTTACATGGGTGGCTCACTGCAGAGGACAATCTCCAGGTCCTTGCGGTAGAGCTTCCCCGCCTCGGCCAAGGACATGACGCTCTTTTTGTAGCTGGTGAGCTGTTGGATGTTCATTTCCTAGGAGACAGAGAGGTAGAGGGTAAGAGGCTCAGAAGATGGCCCCACTTACACGGCCCAGCTGTTCATTCAGCCAGAACCTTTCCCTTATCCCATCTCAGTGCAAGTAGCTTAGAGGCACACAAAGCATGGGCCTTGGGAGTCAGAAAGCGCTGGATGAAAAACACTCTCCCTTTCACTTACTGGCTGCATTGCTTTGGGGAAAGTATTCAACCTTTGCTGAGTCTCAGCTGCCTCGTCTGTAAAATGGGTACAGTAATGAGCCTGCCTCACTGAGGTGTTATGATGATTACTTGAGGAAATGAATGTAAACAATACTTAGCACAGTACCTGACACACAGCATGCACTCCAAACAGTAGCTGTTGATGACAGTCATTATCTATGCTTAGCTTCTCTAAATTCCTCTACCTCAGTGAGCCTCCATTTACTCAATCCGCTGGGTCCCTGCAGGTGAGGAGGAGAATGCCAGGGGAACTCCCTGGTTCCGTCTTCAGGCCCCTTGGATCGTGCTTCCCTAAAAGCCTCACCCAGCGAAACAAGGGATTCTAACTGCTTTCTCCTCCAGCAGCAAGCCTACCAGCCTACTGCTTGTTCACTGGCTCCTTGTGGCCTTGAGGGGCACTAAGACAGGTGACCCACAAACGTATGCCCAGAGTCTCATACAAAATGGAGGCCAACATTTACAGAACACCAACAGCCCACATGCCTTGTGTTGCTTTGGATGGAAATAGCCGAAAGTTCTGAAATAGAGCAAAGTCATCATCAACATTGGAAACTCACTAAACAACTGTCTTTTTCTTTCCCTCCTTCCTCTTCCTCCTCCTTTTGTATGGAACAAGGTCAGTCTTTTATTGCATCGTTTGGTGACATCCCCTTAACGTTACTGATTCCTTGGTTTGTGCCACCACCCAGCCTCAAGGCACTTTGCAGGCATCTCTAGTTTTGAGGGGCGTCTTCACTAAAGTTTTGAAGTTCCTGGAAAAAAATGTCACCTAGTCCATAACACCAGGGTGTGCCTGAGCGACCTACCACTCGATTAGGAGCTAAGGAAGTGACCCCATATATCAAGCCTGAGCTTGACAAAACCCTCCAGTTCAGTGTGGCATCAAGAGTTTTAGCAGAATGGACAGAGGGGGCTGCTTACTTTCTGTGTCTAGAAGTATTGCTTGAAGCTGAGGATGGCTTTAGCAAGTTGCAGCTGTCTTAGGACTGCTAGGAAATGTCGAAGTTTGAGCCCATCAGCCTGTCCCTCAGGAGCCTCAAACATTAATCTGCTCAGAAACCGAATCACCGTCTGTGCAGGCACCATCAAAATGGCATACGCGGACTTCCCTGGTGGCGCAGTGGTAAAGAATCCGCCTGCCAATGCAGGGGACACGGGTTTGAGCCCTGGTCCGGGAAGATCCCACATGCCACGGAGCAGCGAAGCCTGTGCGCCACAACTACTGAGCCTGCGCTCTGGAGCCTGCGAGCCACAACTGCTGAGCCCATGTGCCACAACTACTGAAGCCCGTGCGCCTAGATCCTGTGCTCTGCAACAAGAGAAGCCATCGCGATGAGAAGCCTGTGCGCAGCAATGAAGAGTAGCCCCTACTCGCCGCAACTAGAGAAAGACTGCATGCAACAACGAAGACCCAACACAGCCAAAAATAAATAAATAAAAAATAAATTTATTTTTTAAAAAAGGCATATGCATCTGCCATGTGGGCTCACCTAAAAATGGCCATTCCCCTCCCAACTCAGGGGCTGTTATTTACAAGCATGCAGCTCTCTCTACTGATTCATTCACTCAATCCCCATGTGCTAAATTTGGAGCTTAGTACAGGTGGAAGGCTCCCGGGTAAACAATTTTATTAATATCCTTGTTCTTTAACCTTCAGAGTTGTTTCCTAGCCCCAACACCTGACTCTTTTTTGTTTCCACATCTCGAGTCAAGCTGTGTAGCCATATGAGTTGTCTTCTGTGGTAATCAAGAAAGAGCCTAGTTAGATGATGACCAGGAAATTCGGGTCTCTCCCAAGATTTAATCCCTGCCTTCAAGGCCCATCAGCCTCAGGCGTAAAGCAGGGTCATATGGAGAATAATCATGCCTCATTAATACAATTACAGTTAAAGATATTTTCCATTACGATGCGCAACATTCCTTGGACACATAAGGATGCGTAAATAATTTTCTCCTCGAGTTTGGTGCCAGGAAAAAGTCTGCTGAGTTCAAACACTTGGTGAGTACTTCCCTTCTTCCTAGGGAGTATTTGCTTATAGCTTGTTTTCTGCCTCTTTCAAAAAGCAATTGTAGGTAGTGTAAAGCAAAAAAATAAATTTAGGGTGAAAGAAATGAAGAATGATATTCAGGATAAAGAAGTCGGAAGGCAGTTGGAAAGGGAGACAGATAGACTCAGAGTGATGAATTTTTTGCCCTGAAATTGAGCATTATATTTAGCTCTAGCCTGACCGCCCAGGCAGCTAGACAACGCAAGGAATTATAGCGCATTCCTCATCTAATTAAAGAAAGCAGCAAAACCATTTTCTCAGAGAAAGACATTTTGCAGGAGGTGGAGGAAAATGCTGCCAAGACTCATCTCCCGGTTCCTGTAAAAAAGTCTTTTTTTTTGGCCATGTGGCTGACACTTCCAAGAACTGGGCCACATCAAAACTGCCATGGCCTCATAGCTGCATTATTTACATCAGCCAGCAGGTAGAAGAAACCCAAGTGTCTGCCTGTGAATGATAGACAGATAAAATGTGGGATAGACACACCACGGAATGTTACTGAGCCTTAAAAAGGAAGGAATTTCCAACATGTGCTACAACATGGATGAACCTTGAAGACGTTACGCTGAGTGAAATGAGCCAGACACAGAAAGATAAATACCGTATGATCTCACTTATATGAATTATCTAGAGCAGTGAGCTGCACAGAGAAAGTAGAATGATGAGTGCCAGTGGCCGGGGCCAGGCAGCAAGGGGGAGTTATTGTTTAATGGCTACAGAGTTTCATTCTGGAAAGATGAAAAAGAGTGCTGGATGGTGGTGACCAGTTGCACAACATGGTGAATGTAGTTAATGCCACTGAACTGTACTTAAAAATGGTTAAGATGGCAAACTTTTTTATGTGTATTAAAAAAAAAAATTCAACCAGAAGAAAACCAAACCAAAAAACTGCCGTTGCCTTGTTAGGGGGTGATCAGAGAGCAGCAAAACACACTCCTCGGCCTTCCTTCCCACTCCCATCCCGCCTCCAGGACAGCACCCCACCTCCGGGCTCAGCCACTTACCTTCTTGTTTTTCTCATACAAATCCTTCAGGAGGGCGTCCAGCTCATTCTCATCAATGTAGCCACTTCCGTCCTGGCGTGGAGCAGAGGGTCAGCACAGAGCCTCAGAACTCAGGCCCCACGACCCCCCACCACAGTCTAGCTTTGCTAACGGGTCTTTACTCTGAGCAAAAGAGGTGCCCAAATAACGTGTCACTTCTGACTTTACGAGTCACTGCAGGAACGGGAGGGTCCAGGGAAAACTGTTGGTAACCTTCCCTTCTGGTGTTTTTCATTTGCACTGAAATTGTAAGTGAGGTTCAAGAAGCATTTCGCTAACTCCCTGGGTGTCGAATCCCACAACAAGATGTCAGGATGAACACAGGCTATTTAAAGTTTACCCCCAAGCCTACAGTTCTAAGGAAAACCATTGGAGTCACCCACACAGGGGCAGCTAAGGGAGGGGCGACATTGGTACGGAGGGCCTCTCACTCCCCACTTCCTAGGAAGACAGCAAGATTATGACCTGGCACCAGGGGAGCAGCACTGAGCACCTCCTCTCTTTGGGTACCAACAATGTAATCACACCCTAGTTCCAGGCATAACCTTCTTCCATGAGCTATTCTCTCCTGTACTTTTAAGGAACCAAAACCTCGGGTCCCTCAGGCCACACACTGAAGGACATTTATCTTCTCACACAGCAGCAGATGCTGCAGGGAATCCAAAGGGACAGGAAGAAACTGCAGGCTCAGATTGCTGCTCCGACAGCTTGTTTACTCCTGAGGACCAAGGCGAGCGGTGGGGGGGGGGGGGGGGGGGGGGGGCTGGAAAGGGCCTTCTGCTTTTCCATCCACACCGTCCTCTGTCTTACCTTGTCGTAAAATGTGAAGATTGCGTTGAACTCCTCCGAGGTCAGCTTCATGCCCTGGAAGGCCCAAAGTATTAAAGACAGAAGCCAAAGCCCTGCAGAGAGTGAGTGTGTGTGTGTGTGTGTGTGTGTGTGTGTGTGTGTGTGTGTGTGTGTGTGTGCGCGCGCGCGCGCGTGCTGAGGAAGGGTGAGCTCAGAGGGATGAGGGGAAGGGAGGAATTGAAGAAAAGCAAAGAGGCTATTTTACCTGAAATTTAAGCAGGAAGTTTTCCTGTACAGGCAAGAGTCTGGAAAGAGAATGTTAGAGCAGCGATTAGGAGACAGAGCAGAAGCAAGAACAACTCGGACCTGGGGGGAGGGGATGCAGAAGGAGCATCTGTACTTATGGAAATGATCTCTGAGCACTTAATAATCAGGTGTCAGTGGAAAGTTCTAAAAAGAGGGAGACGGAACATTGAGGTGATGATGATCATGATTTGATCTAACTTTGATTTGTGCTTCAGGACACCTGGCCTGTCACCTTCCCTACTGATTGATCTTGGCGATAGGAACGGTAGCACAGGGATGATCTGCAGGGATCTTGTGAAAAGTGATGCTGGGGTGAGTGAGGGCAGGCACTTACCGGGACATCTCCGAGAGGCCCAGTTTTCCGTCCCCGTTCAAGTCAAACATCCGTAGCTGTTGGGGACAGAAAGTGGTGCCTGGGTTATTTGCTTTGACTTTCTCTCATGTTGGACCTTGGCCTGCCATCCCCTGTATTGGAGAGGAAAGAGGATGGGGGAGTATGCTCATGTGTCCTCTGAGGTCACCTGGTGGCAGGGACCAGCGTGGGCTGAATCGGTCAGTGGGGAGACAGCAGGAACTTGGTCATGGCTCCCCTCCCCCTTTCTCAGGGACAGGGCCGCAGAAGACAGCAGACCAACACCAAAGGCCCACCCTCTCCAAGTTTATCCTCTCCTGGAGCTGTGGAGGCTGTTATGGAAACAGATGCTCCAGTCTTACACTGTCCCAGGAGCATTTGGCTGAGTGGGGACCTCAAGAGAGAGGGTGCAGGGCCCATGAACTAGCGTCCCTCTTGCTGGCTGTCACTGGGAGTCACTTCTGGACCTGAAGAATCAGCCAACTAACGACCCCACAAACCCCAGATCCCACTGATTTGGGGCCGTGTCCTGTACCCCTGGGAAGGAGGGATACTTTCAGCCACTCACTGTGGTGTGGGTGTACTCCTGGAGCTTAGGTTCATCATATGGTCGGTCCGCCTTCTTCAGCAGGTCAGACAGGAATCCCTGGAATATACCAGCGTCCTCTTCAGAGCTCCCAGTTCAGGCTGTCTGTCCCTGACTCACCTACCTGCTCCTTCAGACAGTCACTCAACACTGTTTTCCGGGGCACATCATTTGCATAGCTTGCAGCCCTCACAATTCCCTCACCCCTTAATGCTTGTGGAGTAACCCTGAAGGGGGAGGGAACTGCTGGATGCAACCTCACCCCATAGGCCAGGCAGTAGAAACTGGCTCTGGCTCCTCAGAGAGCCCAGGACACATGCTAAGCAGTGCCTGGGACTCCTTGGGTCCAGAGGAATTTAGGGGTAGACGTGCAAGCGAGAAGGCCAAACTGCTGGAATGCCTTGAGGATGCCTGTCCTGGGCACTGACGTGCAGAGGAATGTGAACTGGTTGAACTCCTACAGCTCTGTGTTGCTGACTTCACATGGCTGAACATGTCCAACCATTCAGAGCCGGGCCTGAGTATCCCAAAGCAGACCACACACCCAAATTCCTCACCCACCCTCTCCTCCCTCCCCAGGTTCCTTAAACCCACCACCACTTTGGTCTCAGGCCCATTCTCTGCGCCCTCCGTGCCCTCTCCAAGGCTCATCTTACCTTGAGTTCGTTGGCTTCGATGTAGCCGCTTCTGTCTGTGTCATACTTCCGCCACACCTGCAATGGGAATGTCAACCTATTCACAAAGATTTATCCACACCTATAAGCTTCCCTCCATCTTCCTTTAACGGGCCAGGCCGGGTCTTGATATTCAAGAATATTACAGTGAGATGGGGACATGGAGATGGTCTAGACCAGTCCCTTCCATGTCACAGTTGAAGAGATAAGGGAAAGTGTCTTGGCCAAGGTCACAGAGAGGAAAACAACCCTGCTGGGACAAGGTCTCCTTACTGTAACTGGCTTCAGGATCATCTTGTAACCAGGGTTATGGTTTTCTAAGGTGCTAACCAGGCAGATTTTTACCAGGGCCAGCACTATGATCTGCTGGATCCCATTTTTGCTGTGGGTATATTGGGTGTCCTTTTACTGTTCTGGAAGCTTCTCATTCTCTGCGTGGGAGTTGGGAGCAAGGGTAAGAACCCTCTGGAAGGGGCAGAAGCAGGCTTTGGTTACTCCTCATTGTACTGCGTCCTCTACCCCTCCACCACGATGCATGTGGCAGCCACGTCTGAAGGTGGAACAGAATTGGTAGTGTAATCAGTTTGTTTAGACTATCCCAAGGCCACTCCCCCATCTTTCTGATAAAAAACATCGCCCCATTTTTTTTTTTTAGGAAACCACCCCTCTCTCATGCTCAGTCCACATGGTTCCAGAGGGGCTGATCCATCTCCAGAGGGAGGCATGTGATCTAGGCCTAGACAATTGGTCCATCACTGGATCTTGCTCCATACTGGTTCTGGGCTCTGGTCTGAGTCCCAGTTATTCAGTACATGCATTGGGTCCCTGTGAGGGACCAGAGAACTGCCTGCTGACCACAGCCTCTGGGGGATCAAAGAGAAGCAGAGCTTCAGCAGGTGATATGGGTCTGACCACCTCCTTCCTCTCTGTTCTGGCCATCTGAGCAGGAGCAGACATCACACAGGAGAAACAAGGAAAAACAGTTGGAGTGGTTTTAAAATGTCCACCAATTCTTCACCTCCCTAGTTTCCCTCTCCTTGAATGTGGACTGAACTTAGTGACTCACTTCTAATGAATAGAACACGGCAGATATGGCAGTGTGTGGCTTCCAAGCCTAGGTCATAAAGACATTGAGGCTTCCTTCTTGTTCTGCCTCTTTGATCACTCACTCTGGAGGAAGCCAGATGCCACGTCGTAAGGACACTCAAGCAGCCCTATAGAAGGGCTCATGTAGTGAGGAACTGAGGCCCCTTGCCAACAGCCACGTGAGTGCACCATCTTGGAAGTGCATCTTCCGGCTCCAGTCAAGCCTTCAGATGACTGCAGCCCAGCTGACACCTTGACTCTAAACCAGAGCCACTTGGCTGAGCTGTTACCAAATTTCCAACCACAGAAACTGAGAGATAATAAATGTTTGTTGCCTTAGGCTGGTAAATTTTGGGGGGTAATTTGTCACACAGCGATAGTTAACTAATACAATGGTCCCGAAAAAATATGGTCCTGAATGCAGCTGTCCTGAAACCCCAGTGTTTAACCCAGTCTATCTTGTGGGGAGGAGGGAATACCATGGTGGGGGATGAGAGTGGGTGTATCTGTGACAAACGGCCCAGAGAACCCTGTTTCCCTAATCTTTGGTCTGTTTTGGTGCCTAATCACAGTTCTTAGATTTTCTTCCAAGTTTTCTTCCCTTGATTTTTATTCCCTTCTCTCTCAGCTCCAAACAGCACAGCTAGACACCAGCAACTCTTGATTTTCTGAGAGTCAGCAGGCGCTAATTCTTTTCCCAAATTTGATCTCCTGTCTCCTCAACTTCTCCACATCATGTCCCCCACTTTAAAAAAAGTTTTTATTGTGGTTGATTTACAATGTTGTGTTAGTTTCTGGTGTACAGCAAAGTGATTCAGAAATACACACACACACACACACACACACACACACACACACACACGCACAAGCATATATATATATTTTTTCCATTATGGTTTATCACAGGATATCGAATATAGTTCCCTGTGCTATACAGCAGGACCTTGTTGTTTATCCATTCTATATATAATAGCTTGCATCTGCTAGTCCCAAACTTCCAATCCATCCTTCCCCCACCCCACCTCCCCCTTGGGAGCCACAAGTCTGTTCCCTATATCTGTGAATCCATTTCTATTTCGTAGATGAGTTCATTTGTGTCATATTTTAGATTCCGCATATCAGTGATAACATATGGTATTTGTCTTTCTCTTTCTGACTTAGTATGATAATCTCTAGCTCTGTCCATGTAGCTGCAAATGGCATTATTTCATTCCTCTTTTATGGCTGAGTAATATTTCAATATATATATGTACCACACATTCGTCTGTTGATGGCATGTCCCCCTTTTATTGTGAGGAGTGTGAGAATGTATAGATATTTTAGGATCTTTCTTCCATACCAGCAAACTAGGCTGTGTAATTCTCATGGTATAGTAGTGGCTCAAAAAATTTGATCCTGATTTTTTAAAAAGTTATGAGATATAAGCAAGTCCCAATAAAAAGGTAGATTTATTCTACATACAACTTGGGTAAATGATTTTTGATTAGGGGAGAGTTCTTTCTTTGGGGAAAGAAAATGCCCGGCTCCATCAAAATATTCCTTCCCATGCTCCGAAAGCCCGCCCGTGAGTAAGCACAAAGAAATACGTGCAGATTTTCAAATATGACTTCACCAACCACCTGCATGCCTTTCGTGTATTGGAATTTAGTTCATCTAGGTTGAGTCTTGACTGGGAGAAAAAGGCAGACACTCCCTAAATTGCCTCAGGGGAGGTTAACCTGAAGGGAGGCAGTCCTCCCAGAAAGCAAAGCAGCCAGCTGCTTGTGGAGTGAGATCATCCTAGCAGGTCTGACCT
>NW_006789896.1:2606790-2618255 GCF_000442215.2 Lipotes vexillifer | reverse complement strand
TCCCTCCCTCCCTCCCTCCCTCCCTGGATCCACCCCCAGCTCCACGCTCTCACGCTGGACTTCTCTTCCCATCCGATACTTTGTGCTCAGCCATCACGAAGTATGGCCATTATTCTCTTCCCATTCAAGGAAAAGAGTTCAGGTAACCTGGGCTTTCTGGAATCTCAAAGAAATCCTGAGGTGTCACTAACGTTAGAAAGGAAAATGTTGTGATGAGTAGTGGGATGGAAGCATCTGACAGCACAAACCTTTCAGGGCTACAGAGGGGCCATTTCATGTTTCCAGCGGATAAAGATGGAACGAATGGACAACCCCAGGAGGGGATGGTCCTGCAGGATGATGGGGTCCTAGGAAACCTGTGGGATGGGGGTGGCGTTGGCTCGGTAGTTATGCTGGGGCTTAAAGGATAGAGGCAGGTAAAATATGGAACCATGTCAACTACACAGAGAGAAACCACTGATGATTTAGAGAGAGAGGGTTTCCCTCCCCTCCTCTTTAAGCATCTCTGCCCCCTGCAAGCTGTCAGCCCTATTTTCCTGATCGTAGGTGGAAGGGAGGCCAATCTCTGGCCACCTCCCTATCAGGAAAGGAGTAATCAAGTATAAATGCTCCCTTTTCTACAGACAGAAAAACGGACACTCACAAAAGCAGCACCCTGACAAGTTCTATGCATATGCAGAGTTTTCCTCCTAGACAGGCAAGGGGGGAACTAAGAACAGAATCCAGCATGTCAATGACCAGCTTATGGAATTTTGCCATCGTGAAAAAACTGGAGAAAATCCTTTAAGGCACAATAAAATTAAATCCATATCTGATGCTTAGGCAAGCTACCACTTAAAAAAATGAGTCTTCTGCCCTAAGAATCCATTATTTCTAACTGACTATCTATATGGGGAACTCACTGCCATGTGTGTTTCTGGACTAGCTCTCCAGTCATTTTTAAGCAGTGAATCAGGGACAGGGGATTACCTGTGGCTAGAAATGGATTTAACATGACAAATGGCAACTGGAGTTGTGTTGAAGGCTAGTCATTATTTATCACAGCAGGCACTGTGTGTGTGTGTGTGTGTGTGTGTGTGTGTGTGTGTGTGTGTGGCGGGGGTGGTATGGGTTGAATTTCACCTTGAGGGACACACATTGAATGGCTAGGGTGCAGAGCCCCAGAAAAATAGCAAAAAATAACTGGTAGTTTGCTGGACATCAGGATTAGTAATATATTTGGTTAAACCGTATGGAATTTCCAATTTTTGTAAGTAAAGAATGGTTAAATGTGAGCAGTTTCACATGGCTCAATCTATCAATTGCATATTACTCAAAAGACACTTGAGTTTGGATGTCCTATTTCCCATGAGGATCTCAAAGAATTGCTACTGCAAAGATGGCAACATCCATTTTAAAGATGGACAGTGAAGCCCAGACCACAGTCAAAGACCAAACCTGGAAGATACTGGAAACTGGAATTCTCACTGGGCTTTTTCAGTTTTAGAATGGTACCTAAATCCATCCTTCTCAAGCATGCTCCTTGGAACTCTGAATTCCAGGAACACTAATGCTATTGAGTGAGAAGAAAATATGAAAGATTCTGGAGGCAAACCAAGTGAAACAGGTCTCTTTACTGCAGGATTTCTCAGAGCTTGTAATATGCAAATATCTATGGCAAATACCCAAATGGGAAGTGGTGTGTACACATTATCTTCCAAAGGTACTTTACCCAAGCTTACTTCTCACCTTATTCCCCACACTTTAACGTGCACACACGTCACCTGGGGATCTTGCTAAAATGTAGATTCTGATTCAGTGGGTCAGGGACTCTGCATTTCTTTTTTTTTTTTTTTCCTCTCCCTGCTGTGGCCTCTCCCGTTGCGGAGCACAGGCTCCGGACGTGCAGGCCCAGCGGCCATGGCTCACGGGCCCAGCCGCTCCGTGGCATGTGGGATCCTCCTGGACCGGGGCACGAACCCGCGTCCCCTACATCGGCAGGAGGACTCTCAACCACTGCGCCTCCAGAGAAGCCCGGGACTCTGCGTTACTAACGAGCACCCAGGTGGTGGCGACTTTGATGCTCCTGGTCCGTGGACCACATTTTGAGTAGTTGAGCTACTCAAAAGGGGTTTAGTGTCTTCCAGGGACCATTCGCAGGCATTGGGGGCCTGGCTCTGAACGCGAGAAAAAGGCAGGCCCCGATGTGCAAGAGAGAAGGCAGCGCCTTGGTCTCACCTCCATAAACTCGGTGCTGGAGCCCACATGCTGCCTGAAGCACAGAAGGAAGTTCTCCTCGGTCGGCAAGATCTGCGCCAGCTGTGGGGATCAGAGAGCAACAGTAACATTATGGAGAGCCCTGCCAGGAAGCAAACAGACTTTCCTGCAGGAAGGATGGAAACCGGCCAGTGGCAAGGCAGCATGGGAGTCACATTTTGCTCCATTTTGCTTCCTTCCTTGAGAACAGGGGCTGGCAGCCCTTCAAAGGGGAAGAAGGATGTTCTGAGAAGCGCTTCTGGGTCACCCCCAAACCTTCGGGTATGAGCAGCTGGAGGGACAGAAAGTGGTGCCACTTTAAAACGCGAGTATCCAGACTCAAAAGAATACTTAATAGATGATGCCATATATATAATTCTAGAAAATGCAAACAAGTCTGAGATTGGTGGCTGCTAGTGCAGGATGGCCTGACCAGACAGAGGAACATTTTGGGGGTGATGGAGATGCCGTATTTTGATTGTGGTGGTGATTACATGGCTGTATACAACTGTCTAAACTCATGGAATTTTACACTTCAAATCAATACTGCTTATTATATGTAAGTTATACCACAACAGATCCGATTTTTTAAAAACTGCAAGGACTCTTGTGCTGCAAACACTGTTGGCTGCCCCCCTCCCCCCACAATGGCCTTCCCCTCTTCTCTGCCCCCAGCATGCTTGAGTCACAGGCAAATCCTAATTAGTCTCAGCTAGATGTGATAATCCCATTTCCCTGGCCAGTGATTGGCTTATGGCTAGACATGTGACCTACTCCTGGCCAATGAAATGTGAGGGGAGGTCTACTGCAGGTACCCCTGGGAAAGGTTTCCTTATTCTTATCAGGGACCAAATGAGATGGGCCCCTTCTGCATCTGGATGTGATGCCTGGAACTGCTCTAGCCAGCTTGCTACCAGCCTGAGGATGAAGCTGTTTTAGGGGTGGAGAACAGAACCAAGAGAACTGCCGAGAAGCAGGGCTGGAGACCTTGTCTCCTTCACCAGGAGTCAGTCCTTCTCATGGCCTTTCTCATTAGGAGCCTCTCATAGTTTAAGCTAAGAGTCAGTATATTATGGCCCATGAGCCAAATCTGGCTCAATGCCTCTTTCTGTAAATAAACTTGTATTGGAACATGGCAGGGCCCTTGCATTTACATACTGTTTGTGGTGGTTCTGTGCCACAGGGCAGAGTTGTTGAAGGCAGGGTTTACAGCTTGCAAACCCTAAAACACTGACCATAGTCTGGAACTTTACAGAAAAAGCTTGCCAACCCCTGGTTTAAGCCCATTTGAGTCAGGATGTTCTGAGGCCTGCAGTTTAGGCATCTATAGGGATGGTCTTGGTGCTTTTCACAGATCACCTTTAACTAGGCTGGTAGCCCATCCCTCAGCTGCTGTGAAGGATGACTGCTAGTGGCTCATTGCTGCCCCCTGCAGGAGAACTTCCCTCCACCAAACTGCCCCAGCCATCCTCCCCTCCGACCCCCATCCTGGAGGGGGCAGCTTGCATCCAACGCCTGATTGACACAGGGGTACAAAGGACCATCCTACCCCTTGCTTCAAGGTGGGGCCAACCCCATGGCGCAATCCACACTCCAGAGCCCCCCAAGATATCAGGCCAAGGCAAGGCTCCAGCTGAGACCACACGCTTGCTTAGCTTCTTCCTCTGCCCTTTCCTGTTGCTGTCTCCTCCCTTCTCTTGAAATCCTACCCACGAATCTCTGTCTCAGTCTCTCCTTCCAGGGCACTGACCTAAGGCACCATGCAACCAATCCACCCTGGGAGGAGTTCTGCCCTCCTTTGTGTGCCGCTGTCATCATTCTGGACCACTTGACCATGGGTTGCAAACTGATTTCCAGAGGTGTCTGGTTAGGCCTGCACACACATGCACATGTATATGTGTCTGTATAAGTGTATGTGTGTATATATAAACTGTTAAACAAGGAGGCCATTAGACTGAGGTAGCCTTAATGCCTTAGTAGCCTATGTTAGCAAACCAAAGTCTAAACAAACAGCCAAAGCAGCCAACTAGGCTTTCCTGAATAATGCAGACACTTACACTCTAGCCAGTCGCATAATTCCCTTGCTTTGTAACTGTCTCTTCTATATAAACGTCTTTCCCTTAGCTCCCATTGGTAGAGTGTTCCTAACTATTTTAGGTTCGGTGCTGGCCCATTTGAATTGATTTTTGCTCCAATAAACTCTTAAAATTTTTAACATGCCTCAGTTTATCTTTTAACAATATGTATATATCTATGCACATCAATACACACATATGAATGTATGTGTGTATATATTAATATATATAAATTATACATGCTACATATATAAATTATATATACACACACACACACATACACAGGCATACCTGCCTTTGGATGCCTTTAGGTGGGGCATGAACTCTTCTGTTCTGCAAACTTCACCCTCTCTTCTGTCTTAAACTGAGCTCATCACACATTTATAGTACCCGTTGGACCCTGAGAGCATTAAAAGTCTTCATCCCTGTCTTAGGCCAATGTTTGTTGCTTCCTCGTTCCTTGTGAGTCAAAGGAAAAGCTCCATCTGTTCTCTTTCATCAGCCTAAGTGCTGGGGGTGGTGGTGGGGCTTGAAGACCACCACCTCACTCGGATCCCTAGAAGGACTCTTGTGCATGGGAGAGGCACAGGCAACCGACGGCCCTTCCCGTGTAGCTCTTAGCAGGATACTAGGACTCACCTCTGCCATCTCGATTTTCCCATCTGCGTTCTTGTCATACTTCTGCATGAATTCCTTCATCTTCTCCCCAAGGTTGTCACTCTTTGACATCTGCAGAAAGACAGAGGGCGCTGATTTTGCTGCTGGGTCCCCTGCGAACCGTGGATTTCTCACCCTCTTGGTGCAGCAATGGTGGGGAATCATTCTGCACCCCAAATATGCAGGCGTGGAACCAGGTTGAACCAATGCTCTGACTAATCAGGGCTGCACCCTTTCCCTTTTTAGGGTTCCTCCAAATCTAAGTGTTCTCTCTCTTTTTAAAATTTATTATTTATTTATTAATGTCTGCGTTGGGTCTTCGCTGCTGCGCGTGAGCCCTCTCCAGTTGCAGCGAGCGGGGGCCGCTCTTTGCCGTGGTGCATGGGCCTCCCACTGCAGTGGCCTCTCCTGCTGTGGAGCACAGGCCCCAGGAGCACGGGCTTCAGTAGTTGTGGCACGTGGGCTCAGTAGTTGTGGCTCGCGGGCTCTAGAGCGCAGGCTCAGTAGTTGTGGCGCACGGGCTTAGTTGCTCCACAGCACGTGGGATCCTCCCAGACCAGGGCTCGGACCTGTGTCTCCTGCATTGGCAGGCGACTCTTAACCACTGCGCCACCAGGGAAGCCCTAAGTGTTCTCTTCTTTGAGGCTCAATCACATTATTTTCAAAGGGAAACAGAACATACGGATGTGCTCTGTACCACCTAAGTAAACATGCCCGTCTGCCTTTGAGATGGATTAAACCATAAGTCTACCAGAAGGGTGAGGACTTATTTCCATCACTCAGATGTGAGAACTCAGGCCCCAACATTTCATTGAGGCAGCTTCTAATAAGCCCAGCCTATTGCAGGGGCCCCCAATAAGTTCTAGACACTCCACCAGAGCAAAGGTGATCGCTCATTTTCTTCTTTAAAGACGAACTGGAAACTCTACAATGCTTTTCACTCTGATTTTAGGTTAGGAAGAATGTGAAGAGAAAGTCTGTATAGTTGAGGGGTCATTTGAATAGTCCGCTAGAGAATGTGACTACTAAAAAGGCAAAGAGCTTCACAAGTTCTGTTGGGCCATCACCACCTAACTTAAGTCTAAGGTTCTCTTGAAGTTCTCAGAGCCTCTCTTCGCTTGGGGTGCTGCTTGTTAAGTGTTTGCAATAGTGAGCTCTTCTTTATCGCTAATCAGTGATGAATCATCTTGGCATCTGAAGCCTCTTCGCTTCTCTAACGGCTTTCTGGTGGGTTGTGTGTTTCCTAGGATTGGGCCAAAGAAAATTCTACCAATTCTTAGAGTCTTTTGTTTTTTACCTTTTGGACTGGTCTCAATTTGCCCATATGTATTTGTTTATCAATATTTATTGCGTTACATCTACAAATGTGCCTGGAATGAGCCTAGGCCCTTGTCACAAATGTGGCCATCCTGTTTGCTTTCCACAACAGTCCCCATGATGTTAGTAGCCTGTCCATTTTACACACAAACGGAGGCTGAGATGACATGACTTCTCCTGAGGTCACCAGCTAGTATCATCAGAATTTTAACCCATGACTCTTGTTTCCAAGGCCAATATTTTTTCTGCCACAGAACAGCTGCTCTCAGATCCAGTCCGGGGTGATGTTAGTTGAGAATGTTGTTGACAGACTTGAAAATCACCCCTGATGCCATCTGAGGAAGGGAATGACTAAGAGAAGGATTTCAGATTTGAAGCACTTTGTAAAAACACATTCCTCCATCTACCCCACGATCCCAGAACCAGTTGTGAAGCCTGTGTTTTCTGTGATCCGGGCTTCATTATCCTAGTAATGAGGGGTGACGGGGGACTGTTGATAAACAAACCCGTGAATCACCTCCATCACTTAAGCCCATCGCTTGGACATCTTCCTCACCAGGGCGCGCTGACAAGCTCTGAACCAGGTGTTCACCAGTGGATTTGTGACTCATCTCCCAAAGCGCTCCATGAAGACTTGCTAATAAGTAGTGGATTGGCAAACAGACACGCAGCAGGGGAGAGTAGAGAGACACCCCCCGCCGACCCCCGACCAAAGGACCCGCAGGAGCTGGCGGGGAGGGAGTTGGTCTGACTCCATATATTCGAGAACCAGACATGGGAATCACAACAGACTAGCTCCAATCACCTTACCTTTTCAGTATTTCAGACGTTCCCCCAAAAGGCTTTAGTGAAGTCAATCATGCCAGGTTGGCACATGGGGAAACAATGTGCCTGCCATTAAGGGCGTGGGACATGATTTGCAGTCACTTCAGGCCATGAAGGGCAGTCTGACACCTGCACACATGAGCCAGTACGATCTGGCTCAGATGCTGGTTTGGAGCAATCCTCCACTTTCCTCTAGGTCCTTTCCGAGGTTCCAACCTTGGTTGGTCTAGAACAGTGGTTCTCTAGTGGGGACGATTCTGCATCCCCTGCAGGTGACATTTAGCAATGTCCAGAGACATTTTTGATTGTCACAATTTGGAGGGGTGCTACTAGCATCTCATGGGTAGAGGCCAGGGATGCTGCTAATCACCCTACAATGCCATGGACAGCCCCCCGTGACAAAGAGTTGTCTACCCCAAATGTCATTAGTGCCGAGGCTGAGAAACTCCAGTCTTGAATAAAGGCACTTGAAACCCTCTAGGCATCCAATCTTGAGTCATGACCCCTCTGAGCATATTAGGTAGGCTATGGACTCTCCCCTAGGAAAAAGTACTTTTTATACACACGGACACAGACACAAACTTTTGCAGTTTTGGGCAGTTAATCAACCCCGGGTACCCATGAACACCCCTCAATCCCAGACACCCAGAGATAGTGAGGTAAGGTACTCTTCTAAGGGAGTATTTCAATTTTAAAAATCCTTCCAGATAAAAGAAAAACTCTAAGGGTCAAGACCAGAGATGTCAGGCTGCTGATGGAATGTATGACCTAGGACAGACAATGCTCAAAGCTATGGTCAGGATGACAGAAAATTCCAAACAATGGGAGAGGGGTCTGGGCTTACCATGCCAGAGCCTTTTCTTGCCTTCTCCAGTTCTTGGAAAAAGTTTTCTAGCTCTTTACCTTCAATATACCCATTTCCTGCAAAGATAGCAAAGAAAAAAAGCAATGAAGCTCAAAGCTAAGTAGTAAAACTTCTGGTGGGTGGGTGGGGTGGGGAAGTGGGGGCTTCACTGAGAACTTGTTCTCTTCACTGGTCAAGCAGGTGTCTGGGCCAGCCCTGGACGGTTAGGGATGTGGGTCCTGCCCTCTGGCCATTTGCAACCATAGAGATCCAAGATTAATAACGGTGTTGCCTTTGTGATATACATTCAGTAGTCAGAGACTGGGAGGGACCAGCGTGTGGGCCATGCTGGCAGAGGGAGCTGGGAGCTGTCTGTCCGTGGCCAGCTGGGCAAGCAGCAGGAGCTGCAGATCTGACAGGGGACAATAGGTCATCAGCCTCAAGATTTGTCAGCAGGTGGCAAGCCCTGGTCAGTAGGGCGAATGAGGTCAGAGGCAGAACTTGGGTCTCTGGGGTACGAGGGTGTACTGAGTTGAAGAGTGTCCCCCAGGGACTTCCCTTGTGGTCCAGTGGTTCGGATTCCGTACTTCCACTGCAGGGGGCAGGGGTTCAATCCCTGGTCAGGGAACCAAGATCCCACAAGCTGCTCGGTGCAGCCAAAAAAAAAATAATAATAAAGTAGACTTTCTAATAAATAAAAAAGTGTCCCCCCGGAATCCATGTCCACCTGGAACTCAGGATGTGACCTTATTTGGAAATAGGGTCTTTGCATATGTAATTAGTTAAGATGAGGTCATACTAGATTAGGGTGGGCCCTAAATCCAATGGCTGGTGTCCTTATAAGAAGACCAAGTGAAGACACAAAGACACACCGGGAAGAAGGCCGCATGAAGACAGAGGCAGAGATTGGGGTGATGCATCTCCAAGCTAAGGAGCACTGTGAATTGCTAGCAACTACCAGAGGCCAGGAGAGGGACATGGAACACGTTACCCCTCAGAAGCTGGAACCAACCGTGCCAACACCTTGATTTTGGACTCTAGCCTCCAGAACTATGAGAGAATCAATTGCTGTTGTTTTAAGCCACCCAGTTTGTCATACTTTGTCACGGCAGCTCCAGGAAACTAATGCAGAAGGGAAGAGTGGCAAGAGAAAAGCAGGGATGGGGGCACCTGAGAGGTGGTCACAGGAATCAAGCATGTGGGAGGCAACCCACTCCACAGTAATAAAGAGAGGGGGCTCTGCGGTCTGTGGAGGTAGATTCAAATCCTGGTTCTGCTGTACTTAACGAGCTGTGTGGCTTTGGGAAAGTTATCTAACCCATGTCATCTGCAAAATGGGTAATTAAATGGGATTTTTGCATGTAAAGCCCGTCACTCAGTCCATTATGGGTGCAGTGTAAATGTTACTGTTGTTTGAGTTCAACTACCAGAACTTGTATAAAAAATGGGAATGAATTTGGGTGAAAAGTGCCGTTATCGGGACCGGGTCCCAAGGTCAAGGCCTGACTTGCAAGATCACGTACGTAGTAAGAAGTCCTTTAGGTTCTTCACCACTGAACCCAAAAGACCTAGAGACCAGGGCGAGCTGAATCCATGGCCAAGCTCCCTGGTCTCTCTGTGACGGGGAGGAATCATTTGTGGGTGGGAAATCAGACAGATCTAAGGCAGTGCTCCCCAGACTGCTGTGAATGGGAATCTCCTAGAATCTTAAAAAAAATATGGATGTCTGGCTCCCATCCCCAGACATTCTGATGTAATTGGTTTGGGGTATGAGCTAAGCATCGTGATTTTTAAAAAAGTTCCCCAGGTAATTTCCATGTATATAGCAAGGTTTGGAAACCACTGACCAAAAGTCAAGTTCCAAATCTGATCTAAAGCACTGAGCAAGGTTCCCATAGAGACTTGAACAGGAAAGGGAGATGGCAGCTTGCTTCAAGGGCAAATGGAGTTACAAACTAAACAAAGAGAATAAAAATAAGTATTTAGCCTGGCCTTGGTGGGGGCTTTGGGAGGCTGGAGGGCGATGTGGGAGTCGGGGTGTGTGTTCTTCCTAGCCTCCCCCACTAGTGTCCCCTGAGAATTTAGATTTGGAATGAATAATCCCAGTGGCGCCCTCTAGTGGAGAAGGTGCCACAATACATAGTGTATGGAGGAATCATGTGAGATAATTTTTTTTTTTTTGCGGTACGCGGGCCTCTCACTGTTGTGGCCTCTCCCGTTGCGGAGCACAGGCTCCAGACGCGCAGGCTCAGCGGCCATGGCTCACGGGCCCAGCCGCTCTGCGGCATATGGGATCTTCCCGGACCGGGGCACGAACCCATGTCCCCTGCATCGGCAGGCGGACTCTCAACCACTGCGCCACCAGGGAAGCCCGCCTTTATTTTTTTGAACTGAATGTTCAACGTTGTGGGAACTATAGCCAAGTTTAGATATGGGCCTGTTCCCCAAGAGCATTTAATGGTCTACGGGGGTGAGTCAGACAGACAAGAATAGCAGGAATCTACCAGTTGAAGAGAGAGGGTGAGCAGAGATTAGATAGGCAGGCAGGGGCTGCAGGGCCCAGATGGGGCATCCTCCAGCACTGGGGGAAAAGGTCTTCGCTACTTTGGCTTCCCTCAGAGCGACTCCCTAACCATCACGCGGGAGACACCTATTATACGAGGTGGGAGTAGAGGACAGGTTAGCCTGCCTCCTTCCAGGGAGGACTTCAGCAATGGGCAAGTGGTTTGCTTTTTCTATGACCGTCTTATAGGGGGGTGGGGTGACTGGCCACCGCGCAAATCTCATGTGGATGGGCATTGATAAGGATGCGGTTACCATAGCAACCATCACTCCTAACTACCCCATATCAAGCCGCAACCTGTGAATATTAGGGAGGAGGATGGGAGGAGCCAGGGACCCTGCATCCGTCCTTATTCTGGGCTTGCTACCATTCTTCACCACCATGGTGCCTCAGTTTCCCCAAATTTTGAAGTGAGACAACACTTCTTTTTTTTTTTTTTTTTCTTGCGTTATGCGGGCCTCTCACTGTTGTGGCCTCTCCCATTTGTGGAGCACAGGCTCCGGACGCGCAGGCTCAGCGGCCATGGCTCACGGGCCCAGCCGCTCCGCGGCATGTGGGATCCTCCCGAAACGGGGCACGAACCCGCGTCTCCTGCATCGGCAGGCGGACTCTCAAGCACTGCGCCACCAGGGAAGCCCCAACACTTCTTTACAATTAATCTGACCACAGACACTTGGAAAACCTTGACCGAAGAATGCCCTGCCTCACAGTGGAAGGGGGCTTGTTTCTCACTGAGATTTGTGCATACAGATTTTCTGAGAGTTGAACAGGTAAGAGGAGCCCGATTAAGGGTCGTAAGTCTACCACCAGCTCTGTGACTGTCCATGCAATGTCGAGCAAGTCAATCTCTCTAAACCTCAGTTTCTTGATCTGTAAAATGGGTATAACTATTTATGCTCAAAACTATTTTTTTTTTTTTTTTTTTTTTTTTTTTTTTTTTTTTTTTTTT
>NW_006789896.1:2575267-2605486 GCF_000442215.2 Lipotes vexillifer | reverse complement strand
TTTTTTTTTTTTTTTTTTTTTTTTTTTTTTTTTTTTTTTACTTTATAGAACCATTGTGACAGCCATACAAGATAAGGCTGTGAAAGCATTCTGGAAAATGTAAAATCTCACATAAATGGAAAGCATCATTTTTATACTCTGTGCTTTTAAGGTCTTCCGAACCAATCCATGGCTGTAAACCCTTCAGCCCAAAGAGTTCCATCATGACTGCAGCCTCAGAGTCCTGATTCTCAGCCCAGGCTATGTATTAGAATCACCTGGGAAGCTTTTCAAAGTGTACCACTGCCTGGGCCTTACCCTCAGAGCTCCTGATTTAATTGATGGGGTGAGGGTGTCTCGTGGTCATGTTTTCAAAGCTCGCCAGATGATTCTGATGTGCAGTCAGGATTAAGGACTGCTTTAGTGCGACCTGTCTCAAATTTTAAGGTATGCAAGAATTACCTGGGGAACGTATTAAAATGGAGATTTTAATTTGATGGGTCTGGAGTATGAGGGCTTGTCTTTCAAAGTGTGGTCTGTGGAACAGAATTACCTGGGAGTTTGTTAGAAAGGCAGAATCCCAGGCCCCACCCCAGACCTGCTGACTAGAATCTGCATTTTAACAACATAGGAGCATGAACATTTCAAAGCAGAACCACTGCTTTTGAATGTGAGCATCTTCTCCCTAGAGAGACAGCACCTTTGGCTTCACATTCAAGGTTGAGGTGGGGGGCTGGTGTGAAGCCCGAGATGGTAGACCGGGGTCTCATTTTGACAAGTGATGGCACCTCTTTTGACAAGAGGGGCCTAGACCAGCACTATTCAAAGAGTGGTTGCGGCCTGACGGTGTCAGTATCACCTGGGAGCTTGTTATAAATGCAAATTCTCGGACCAACCCCAGACCAACTGAATCAGAATTGTTAAGAGTGAGGCCCAGAAATCCGCACTTGAACCAGTCTCCTGCGCGCTCAAGTTCGAGAAGCACGGGCCTAGGGCGTGGTGCTTACCAATCTGTATTATTCTGTGTTGCGGAGTTTAAGGAAATCAGGGAGGGGAGTTTTGCATTTCTAGACTCCTCATTACCTGCACAAGAAAGCGTTCATGAAGCCAGGCCTCCTGGCTATCTGTCCGGAGTTCAAATTTATGGAAGGGCAAATAGCCCTCTACCCTCCAGCCTGAGCTCCTCTGGGACAAACGCCACCCTTTGCGGCAAGAAATTGACTTCCTCAGGCTCTGCTCTAATATAAATATTACTTTGCACGGTGCTCACCATTTACAAAGAGCTCTCCCCTCCCTGCCCCAGCTGGTCTTCAGGACACTACCAGGTAAACAGACGGGTGTTATCGACCTCGTGTTCGAGAGGAGTTTGAGAGGAAAGAAATTGAACCACAGCTAACAGCCTGTTTTCCTTCTATTCACCCCAGGGACGATCTCTGTCCATATCTCTATCTTGTTTTGGTTTCTCAGTGCAAACAGCTACTGGATGAATGTTTAGACACTTGACTTTTAATCTGTGTTTCTGGGCAGAGCTGCTTCTGGAACAGAGGCTCTGGAGCTGGGCTGGGTCCCCTGAACCTGTGGACATCTGGCAGCCTAATGCTGGGCCAGTTCCTGGTGTGGAGGAGGCCAGAAGGATGGGGCAGATTGGGCTAGAGAGGAGGTGAGGCAGCCGAGAGCCAGAGAGGAGGGGGAGAGGGCCAAAGCCAGAGGCCCCAGCTGGGACCTGCGGGGCAAAGGCGGGATCTGATGCAGTCCTCCAGGACAGCCACCAGGTCCAGAGCTGGAGAGGCTCAGATCTTGAAGAGCCTCACGCCTGCTCTGTTAATTCTGGCTCCCTGGGTATTGGGAGGGATTTCCCTGAGGGGTCTCCTTAGCCCTGGAAACCTCCCCCAGGGGCTCAGGTAATGAAACTACTGAAGTCAAAGGGGAATAAACAAGGCGAGTAGGGCAGGGACGCGGGATCGCTGGTGGCCACCCATGCGAGGCGAGGCGAGGCGAGGCGAGGCTGAAGTGTCCTGTTCGTGAAAACGCCCCCGCAGCTGCCTCCCTGGGGAGCCCCAGCTCTCAGACACAGCTGCGTCCCCCGTCGGCTGGCTGGGCCATGGGGCATGAGGGCCTCACAGAGGATGTCCGCAGCTGGCATGCCGCGGACATCCACACCGAAGGGCACTGTTGGCAAAACAAGTGGGAAATTTGGGGGTGAAAGCAGAGGTGGGATGGGGGACTTATTCCTAGGGCTTACCCAAGGTGGGGCAGGAGGCTGCTCCCAAAGAACCCCAAATCCTGACATCAGGCCTAAACGGGACACACAGACCCCACGGAGAAATGTCGACAGGGTTAAAAGAAAGCTGCCCTCTTTGGCTCCCTCCTAGCACCAGACCCCTTTGCCTCCAAGAAGCAATCATTTTTATAAATCCTGTAATTATCTTATGAACAGCACAGTTGTATTGCATAGTAACAGCCATAGGATTTGTGTAAATGCTTAATATATACCGGATATTCTCTAACACTTTTGAGGCAGGTCTTTTATTATTAATTTTTATTGTTGTGTTAGTTTCTGCTGTGCAGCAAAGTGAATCAGTTATATGTATACTTATATCCGCTCTCTTTTAGATTTCCTTCCCATTTAGGTCACCACAGAGCATTGTGTAGAGTTCCCTGTGCTATACAGTAGGTTCTCATTAGTTATCTATTTTATACATAGAGGTCTTCTTTTCAGTATTCCAAAAGACTTTGTCATTTAGAATTCCAGTGCAAGGTGCCCAGGCCTCTCTCCACCTCCGAGAGGCGCTGTTGTTCAGCTTTCTTCTGCTTCCCCTACCAGGGACACAAGCTCCTCAGTGACTGAGAACCTGCCTGAGCACTCTCTGTCTGGCCAGTGTCCCCCATGGGGGATGGGCTTGCAGGATGCTTCCGTTACTACTACTGGGTGTAGGAGGAGAGAGGAGGGAAGACTCCTCAGTTCTTGGTAGTCCTTCCTGTCATTCATTTTCAAAGTCCTCAGGGCCACACCCATATGGAACAAGGGTCAGTCCCTGTGCAAGGCTTTGAGAGTCTCCTGCATCACTAGGGCCATCTGGAGGCAGACAAAGGCCTAGAAAACTCTGGGCAGCTTCCCACAACTGGAGATATATATTAATTTCTTTTGGGGGGAGGGGGGTGCCCATAAATTATTTTCTTCTTGAATATTTATTGTTTTGCTGATTACACAAGAAACACATGCTCTTGTAAAACACTACAGAAATTTACTTATAAAGTTAAAGAAAATACCTTTTAATTTTACATCATCTGCTCTGTAGAGAGGACCACTATTATTGTCTTTCAAATATTTTCCAGCATACTTGTTTCATTAATAGTAAAAATGGGCTCATACTGTAATAGTGTCCTGCCATAATTTAAAAAAATCTCCATAATACATCTTGGACACTTTTCCATATCAGTACAAAAGCCCCATCTCAATCCCATTGGTTGCATAATATTCCACTGTAGAGATTAGCAGGATTTATTTTTCTGTTCCCTAGGGAAGCACATTCTTAAAATTTCAGTATCCCAAAGAACTTGATACTAGGCCCCCTTGTTCACATAACTTTATGTATATGTACACGTATATCCATGTAGGTTAATTCTTGGAGTGAGTGGGATTCCCTGCGTTGTCCTGTGAATGTCTGCTGGCCTCTGGGAGAGGAAATATCCCTACACTTGCAGTTGCTCCCAAAGGGTAGCAAAGGCCAGGGGCAGAACTTGGCTCCCCACAGACCTCATACTGATCAGCAGAATAGGAGCCCGGTGGCCGTGTGGTCAGAACCGCAAAGAGAGGCCAGCGTGAGCTCTGAGCTGGGCATCCCTCTGAAGCCTGGATCTTACAGAGTGAGAACGTTTCTGACCAAGAAGTGACCAGGAAACAACAGAACGGTGGACTCAGTAATGCAGGGCATGTAAGGGTCACTCAGAGCATGGGGATGTTATGTGGAAGAGCTCCAGCCCCAACCTGGCTCATAGGGTGCACTCGGCTGCCGTCTTCCCTTCCTCTGCTTTTGAGAGATGACACCTGAACGCTTCCAAGGGCATGACCTTGGCTGACCACTGAGGAGGAGTGGGGGGTGGGCTAGGAGAGGATTCCTGGGTCCCCCCACCCTCTCACTTTGCTGTGTGATCTTGTGAAAAGAACGTTGCCTCTTTCAGTCCCAGTTTCCCCCTCTTCAGGCACCTGCTCCTTCATTAGAAATGGGCTGAGTTAGGACGGTCAGATTCCCTGCGTCATCCCCACTGTCCTCGGAATCCAGCTTCTCTGTGGACTCCTAGTCTCTGTTTACTGGAGTCCAGGAGGGGTGGGGTGGGTCGGTGCTCCCCCTCCTTGGTGGCTGGGACTAACTGGGCTCCAGAGAGCTCACCCCAGGGACCTGGTGAGCCGTGGAGAGTCCTCCTGGAGCTCTTTAACTCTGTGAGCGGCAGGGGGACACATAGAGTTGGGGGGGGAACCCCAAGATAAAAACAGAAGCCAGAGTTAGTAAGAGGAGGCCCAGCCAGGGCAGGGAGCGCCTCAGGGGGAGGGAGAAGCTCCCTGGCAGCCATGGGAGTTCAGAAGGGGACAGGTACGGAAGGTCCAGAGCAAGGTGACCCACAGCTTAATTCTGGGTCCTTTAGTCGAATTTCAATTTGGCTATAGCCTCATTTTCCTAAATCGCCTTCTGCGCCATCTCCGGTATTCTAATCCTTTTTGCTTTCCTTCTCTGTTAGGTCCATGGTCCCTCCTTGGGACTTCCCTGAAGTGGTGACCAGAGAGGGCAATGGGATGCCGAGGGGGACAAGGAACCAAGAAGCAGTCTAGCTCCCCTTTCACATTGTACCAGAGGTACGATGGTTTTGGGGGTCTTTAAAGACTCTTTGGCCTCATGCTAGCTTAGCTATGCTCCAGCCATAGGACCCCTTTCTAGTATTAAAGGGACTGCCCATCACCTCCGAGGCTGGATCAGGAGGGAAAGTAGGTGTCCAGAAACCAGAGTTGGGGAATTAAGCGCTGGTCAGGAACCAGTGCCGCCATCACCTCGCTACATGACGTCAGAGAAGTCACACTTTGTGTCTGTTCCCTCATCTGCACAAGGAGAAACATGGTCTGCCCACAGCCTCACTGTGCAGGACTCAAGGTGCGATTGTGTTTTGAAAAGTAGAAAGTCTCAGACAAATGTGAGGATTTGCATGATTATCAAGAGCGCTCTTGGTTGACCCCATGAGAACTGGGGGAGAATAGAACTGTGGAGTCCTCTGTTTCTAGCTGACTCATCTGGCAGGAGGCCTGTGGTATAACCTTGGCCACTTGGTAACTTTCCTTGAATCATGCAAGTCTCTGGTGCAGATAAACTGGCAGGAGAAGCCTTAGGGAGTGCGCGTGTCACCTAGAATACAGAGAGGCTGCAGTCTTTTTATAGCCCTTTTCCCCAAGGGAGTTTTATGGTACCAGCCAGGGATTGGAAAGACAACCCCTCCTTAGCCCCATTTTACAGATTTAACAATCTACCCACCTCCTTTAGTAAGTCATAGGCAGATCACCATCCTAATCCAGGTGTCACATGCCCAGTCCTCTGCACCCCCAGATTCTCAGTTTGCTCCAAGGGAACAAAACTTCATTGGTTATCATACCCATTAACCCCTGCCTCTCCACAGCACTCTGGGCCGAGGGCCTCTGTTTAGCCACATTTATGCCCGCCCTGCCGAGGTGAGGAAGGGAAGGGAGAAGAATGGAGGGAGCCTCCACCTGATCCTCCCTCTGGTTCCCATGCCCCTCACTCTCAATCCCAGGATAAACACCCTGGGCCACCACCCTGCCAGTGGTCTGAGATGCCAGAATGTTTCGGATGCCCACCCCAGCCAGGATCTCTGAGAAGGAAATCAGATTACTTAATTTTTTGGAGTGGTGGAGAAAAATTTGTCTCTAGTGTTATCAGAAGCCTCTAAAACGAGGTGGGGGGGGGCTCCCTTTATGCCTGAGTCAGGCCATCATAGACCCTTGGAATACCAGTCCTTAGAGCCAACTTCCAAAGGTCGTTCAGTCCAGCCCTCGATTTTTTGGTGAGTAAATGTCAAGACCACGCAGAGCAGAGGGTAGGTCACTGAGGCATTTAAGATTGTGCCTCCCCCGACCCAGAGAAGGAAGGAGTCACCCAAAGCACCCAGGATTATCACCATGAGGGAACATGTCAGGCTGGCACCCCAAGCTTGCCTCCCACCACACCCTGTGAGTGGGACCTGAATGCCCGTGAGGGATGGAACGTGGGCAGAGGAAGCCTAGGGGATGCTCACTGCCTGGATGCCCTCTCCACTCCTGCTCCCACCGGACAGGCTGGGGAGGCCAAGAGTGTCCCTTCAGGACCCCCCAGTTTGCCCCAGTCCCCAGGACCCCACGGGGCTAACCTGGTATTCAACAAAAGGGGAACTTGAGGGAAGAAATGAGTGGGCGTCTGAGACCTGTGGCTGCCGCAGCTGAAGGCAGGATGTTGCCCTGAAGAGAAAGGCGGGGAAGATAAGACGGCAGCGGGAGTCATGGGGAACCTTGCCAGCCCAGGCCTCCCCTCTGGGAAAGCCCCAACTTGCCCAAAATGAGGCTGCAAAAGCCGGTGGGCTCTGTCGTCTCTGTCAGGGAAGAAAACTTCCGGGCGGTTGTCACCAGGGCAGCCAGGTGTCTCCCAAGCTCGAGACCCCTACCTCAATAGGCTCTGCACCCAAAACACCCACTGGGGCAATCTTACCCCTGCCCGCAACTTCCTTGCCCTCTTTTCTCCACCGCAGGTCCCCTGGGGGCGAGCGGGCACACAAGTTGGGAGCTTTACTGACCGTCTGCGTCAAAGTGCTTCCAGATCTCCAGGAATTGGGACGCCGTCAGCTCGGCCAGGTGTAGGTAAGGGGGTTGCTGCTGCTGCGGCCCAGCCATGGCGAGCCGCTCGGAGACCTCAGGCAGCACTGCGCTCCCCCTGCGTGCCGGCTCCTCTCCCGCACTCGGCCAGGTCTCGCGCGCCACGCTGCCTTTATATACAATCCGGAGGCTGCGCCCGCGCCCCTCCGCCAGCAGGGGGCGCGCGCGCTCAGAGAATCGGCTTGGGTCTCAGCGGGGCGGCGGCCTACCCGGGGCTCCGCAGGGGTTCGCAGGGTGGGGGCGCCCGTCTGTGCTGACACCACTCCTCGCCTGGCCAAGGGAAACAGAGGCTCTCGGGTGCAAAGGGGAGAGAGGCTGCCCTTGCCTTCCTTCTCCCTCTCTCTGATCATCTTGAGTGCAGCCACCATGTATCATCACTAGCAGCAGCAATAATACTAACAGTAGTAACAGCAACACCACCAGTAGTAATAATAATAAAAGTTTGACAAGTCTTTAGCACCTGGACTTCGGAGTTCTCTAGGACTTTCTCATGCCTCCTCTCGTCTGACCCTTTCACAGCAGGAAGACCAGGGACCACTTTTCCGATGAGGGGACTTGAGACTTAAAAGGACCAAATGACTTGCCCAGCCCGGCTCTGTTTCCTCCCTCTCACAGCTCCTTAATGGGGCCCAGTCTTGCGGAGAAGCCGAGGGTTCTCTAGGCTTTACTGGGGGTGACTGGAATCAGCGACCCCCAGGAAGGATCCAGATGGGAGGGAGTGGGGGAGGGGCTTCCACTGATTGCCCTTGCCTGGGTACCTCCCTCCACCCTCTGGTGCCTGCTGCACCCTGGACAGGCTCTGGGGGCTTTCAGACACTCGTCGGAGAGCTGCAGAATTATATCCTCCTCTACCAGGTCTTAGCCACGCCCACCCATGGACATCGTGGGAATTTGCTTAGGCTGGTGGGCAGAGAAGGTCTCACGGCTGAGCTAGGAATATTCTACGCTGGTCTCAGAAAAGACAGAAGCAGCTGCTGAGGGTACAGCCCGAGAATATAGACAGAACTCCCCAGCTGGGGGCTAGGCTCCCTCCCCATTCTCCCTGGGGGCCTGAGCCTGGGGCCCTGTCCTGGCCTTGTGGACCGTTACCCCCAGAGTGGCAGCTTTGTCCCCACTTTCTACCCTCTCCTGCTGAGTGACTGAGAAATGAATTGGTGCTCATTAGCATGTGCTAATGAGTGTTAGCTGAACTGCCTTCCAAAAGGAGTACAAAGGCAAGGAGGTGAGAATGAAAAGGAGGTCACCAGGGGAGAGAGGAAAACCAGGAGACAGAGGGGGTAGGTTGTTCCTTAGGGGGAGGGACGGGCCCATAGTGAGCCCAAAAGAGGCAATACAGAGTGAAGGTTCCAAAACCACTTGTTTTTTTCCTGCCCAGAGCAAAAGTGTTTAGAGTTCCTTGCAGGAACAGACTAGGAGAGAGGAGGCGTCATTAAGAAGCTAGCTTTCTAGGCCTGTGTGCATCCCCCTCCCCCATGCTGCTGGCGAAGGGTCCAAGGGCTGAGGAATTCACCAAAACCGCTGGGTCTAGGGAGGCAGGATGGCTCAGTGGTTAAGAGCAGGCACTCTAGAATCAGGCTGCTTGGATTTGAATCCCAGAGTAAGCTGTGTGACCTTGGGCAAATTACATAACCTATCTGTGCTTCAGTTGTTCTCTTCTACAAAATGCGAATGTGGGTATTTACCTCTTAGAATTGTTCCGAGGATTAAATGAGCTCATGCTCCGGCTGCCCTTTGTGGAGAAAGAGCAGCGGCGGTTGGCGGTTGGCGGTTGGCGGCTGGCGGCGGTTGGCCGTTGCCGGTTGGCGGCGGTTGGCCGTTGGCGGTTGGTGGTTGGCGTGGCAAGAAATTCCTTGGCCAGCATCCCTCCCCTGAGGTAACAGTTTCTAGAGGGGCTAACCCCAGAGTGAGGCCAAGGGGAAAGGCTATACACAAGCTCTTAACCAGTGTGCTGCCAGCCGCTCAGGGGCCAGGCGCAGCCCCTTCCAGCTCTGACACTGTCATCTGGGCTCTTCTGGCTCACTTCCTGCACCCTCCCCTGGCCCAGATCTGGGGTGAGGGATCTCACCTCTGGCTCTCTAAAGACCCAAACCAGTACCCCCCTTGCTGCTTTGGTTTTCCTGGTGAGGAAGAGAGAGTGGAGCTCATGCTTCCTACTTTCCCGAGCTGCTGAGATGGGGGAAGATGTTGGCTTGACTAGGAGAGGTCCTGAGTATGACAGCAGGGTGACCACAGTGGTCTCCAAAGCCTGCATTGGGATAGCCCTGCATCGTTCATTTTAGATGCATGCTTGGAGTCTCTTTGTGGGAGGCGCATCCCTGACTCCCAGATACAGGCCCAGGGAGGGCTGCAGAGCCCAAGCACATCCCTTTGTTCCCAAGCTGAGTCCTGCAGAAGCAGCCATGTTTAGGATTACAAGCCCCTGCTGTGCGGTTGGAGAGATGTGGATACAAAACCTACTTTGAGACCTTGGCCAAGCTATTTAACCTCTTTGAACCTTAGTAAAAAGACAGGTAATAGGGCTTCCCTGATGGTGCAGTGGTTGAGTCCGCCGGCCGATGCAGGGCACACGGGCTCATGCCCCGGTCCGGGAAGATCCCACGTGCCGCGGAGCGGCTGGGCCCGTGAGCCATGGCCGCTGAGCCTGCGCGTCCGGAGCCTGTGCTCCGCAAGGGGAGAGGCCACAACAGTGAGAGGCCCGTGTACCCACCCCCCCACACACACACAAATACAGGTAATAATAATACTGGTGGCACAAAGTCAGTGTAAGGCAACGCAAAATAATGTAGTCGAGGAGTGAGTTAGCAAGAATCCTGGCAGCTGTTAAGTGCTTAATTAAAAGGTGGATACTGTTATTAATGTGGAATGTTAGGAATTTTCTTGTTGTTCTGAAAGAGTAGCACAGAGGGGGCTTAGTATCCCACTGGTTAAACTTCTCCCCAGGAGCCGCGTACCGCCTTGTCTGCTGGGCTGCCCTCCAGTTCCAGCCAAGGCCATGGGCTACGAAAGGAGAAGCTGCATGGGGAGAGGAAGGAGCCCTAGTCTTCAGGGAGTGCAGCGTGTGCGGCTCCTCTGAGGCCACACTTTGCTGGGGAGACTCCAGAAGACCTCTCCAGGTCTCGGGGGGTGCCTGCTGTAAGGGGACACTGGCAGGCCCGCCTGCTCCCGGAGCAGAATTCTGGAGTCCGGGCCCCTTGTGAACACAGAACTGGTGCTTGTGTCTGACTTAGAGCTGTCTGAAGGCCCAGGCTGTCCTGTCCTGGGCCTAGAAGGAAGGTGGGGGCGATGGCACCCCTTTCCTGTTCTCTGCAGCCCTTCCTTGAAGGTTGCTGTGGCTTCTGGGAAGGTGCACAGAGTTGAAAGGAGGAGCAAAAGCTAGATACTGCCGGTCGATCCTTGGTGTTGAAGGAGGCCGGGGTGGACCTGAAAATGGCTCCAAGAAAGCCTTCACTCTACCGTGCAAGGTGCCCTCAAACTCCCCAGAGATCAGCTGCAGTTCCCACACCCCGAGGTGACCAGGTGGGCGGGAAGATCTCCTCGCTGCCCCGGCCCCTGCCCACCGAGGGAGGAGACGTCTCAGAGCCAGCGCCCTTCTGGTCTCCACGCTCAGCTCCCAGCCAAGGCTCCAGGCTGCAGCGGCGGCAGAGGAGAGCTTTGAATAGCAGAAGAAACTGGAGTTGTCAGCTGGCCCCGGCAAGTTCAAATACCCGAATGTGAGAAGAAAAACACGGATGCAGACGTCGCTCGGGGATGGGAAAGAGGCTCAGTGATCTGAGGTTCTGCTACTCCTCCAGGATCTCCCCACATGTTTATAACGACGACAACGGTCGCTCGGGGATGGGAAAGAGTCTCAGTGATCTGAGGTTCTGCTACTCCTCCAGGATCTCCCCACATGTTTATAACGACGACAACGATGATAATGACCGCAAGGATACCTTTAGTTGATTTTAAAAAGAGGGCTTTTACTGTGTCTAGCTTGGTTAGGTCCTCACAGCTAGCCTGTCAGTGCGAGAGTTGCGCCTGTTTTGAAGATAAGGAAACCAAACCTCGGAGAGATGAACACCCAAGACCTGGCAGGGGTGGGAGATAGGGAACATTTTGGCTCCTCTGGTCTATGGAGTCCTTGTGGACCAGGTGCTAAGGCCCTGGACAATATGTGCAAAGTTCTTCCCATGTCCTGACCACTGGAACTGCAGGGAACCTCCTAGTGGCAAGGGATGACACCACGTCTACTGTTTCTGAGATGCCTAGGAGTTCGGCTGATGGCTGCTTCCTCCTTCTCCGGAAGGGGCAGGCTGGGTGCCATCCTTCCTTTCGCACCTCCAGGCCACCAGCTGCATCATGAGGGCTGCAGTCCAGTACCAAGCCTTGGCAAGAAGACTTGCCCTCTGCCTCGGACCCCAGACTTGCTCCCCCAAGAAGGGAGGGAAACCTGCTGACTGTCAGGTGGTGAGATGAAGGAGAACAGATGACAAGTTGCTAGCCGGTATCCACTGGGTCGAGGTAATTGGCAGAGCTGCTCAGAGCACCTGGTGTTATTTTGGAGAACATGAAAGAAAAAATCAGAAACCCTGCTTGGTTCCTCCCTCTGCCTGGAAATATTTCTTTCAGATATTGCCTCTTTGGTCTTTTTTTTTTTTTTTTTATAAATTTATTTATTTATCTGTTTTTGCTGTGTTGGGTCTTTGTTTCTGTGCGAGGGCTTTCTCTCGTTGCAGCGAGTGGGGGCCACTCTTCATCGTGGTGCGCAGGCCTCTCACCGTCGCGGCCTCTCCCGTTGCGGAGCACAGTCTCCAGACGCGCAGGCTCAGTAGTTGTGGCGAATGGGCTTAGTTGCTCCACAACATGTGGGATCTTCCGGGATCACGGCTCGAACCCGTGTCCCCTGCATTGGCAGGCAGATTCTTAACCACTGCGCGACCAGGGAAGCCCCTGCCTCTTTGGTCTTTAAAATGGTTAGGCCTGGCTACTGGGGTGCCGGAGAGCTGGCCTTGCTTCCCAGAAAGAAGGATGAAAAGGATGCAGGAGCCCAGCAGTTTCCATGGAAACGAATCAGGTGGAGGGAGAGTAGAGTCCAGAGGAACCCAGAGGTGGGAGCAGGACTTTTGAGTAAACTCAGTCTGAAGCCTGAGAATCTGTGGACAAAATACTGCCCTCTGAGCAAAGGATTTGGGTCACCAGGATAGCAGTAGGAGGTGGAATGACAGTAACTGGGGGCTGTTGAGTGACACCCTCCCCCAATAGGCAGGGACACAGAAGAGGCTGAGAGCTCAGGCTTCAGTATCCCACAGGCCCCTTTTAGCTCTTGGTTTTGCTGCTAATCAGCATTTCTGCCGTGTGATGGCTGTGTGACCCTTGGCAAGGCTTCCAACCTCTCTGAGCTTTCCTTTCCTCGTTGGTAAGATCTAGTAACTTCCTCATATGACCTTTGTGAGCATTAAGAGTTGGAAAGCATGTAAAGAGTGATGTAGGGCCTGGAACATATGAAGCACTCAAATGTTGTTAATATAGGTGAGGAAACTGAAGGCAGATGCTAAGGGGTCTCACTGAGTCAGTGCAGTCCAGCCCCCGGGCCAAAGTGCAATCAAGGATAGGAAGTAAGAGATCGCATTCCAGAATGGGAAGGAGCTGCTGGAAGGGATGCCCTCTCTACAGCAAACAGACTGGTATGCAGCTGTGAGGTCTGGAATTGCTGCAGCCACCTTGACACCATGAGTGAGAGTCTAGAGTGGCCCAAGATGGAGAAGGGCATGGAGTGGAGACTGAGGATGCAGTCCAATCACAAAAGGCAAGACAGAGAGACTGCAAGAAATTGGGTCACGTGTAACATCATTTGAGCTGCTGGATCAAGCTGAGTCTGAAGTACCTTGGACTTTTCAGTTACACGAGTTGATATATAACCATTGGCGTTTAAGCCCGTTTATATTAGATTTCCTTTCATTTGTAACCAAAAAGTCCTAACTAATAATCCAAGAAGAGGACAGTTGTTCTCATGAGACCTGGACTTGGGAAACCTTCAGGGACCAAGGCTCCTCTCTTTCCTTTTTTCTTAGGGCAGCCAGCCGCTCCTGCTCAGATTCTGTCTCCATCTGCACCGTTTGTCCAGTTTCTTCTCTCCCACAGCACCTGTCCTCATGACTTTGCCTTTCCTTGCCTGTCACAGCCACCTCGCCTTGACTTGTCCCAAGAGTCACAGCTTCCATTTCCCCTCTGTTTGTTTCCCTTTCCCAAATCCCAGGAGAAGGATCTGATCGGTCTAGTTCATCTCTTTGTGTCAGGCTATTCAAATCATAAGTTGCTGCCCAGCTGTGGATGACACCCACCCCTTGATCCCATCAGCTGTGGATCCAGTCAGAAGAGGGTGAGGGGAGTGGAGGGGGGGAGCACAGTGCAGGGAAACGGCTGTTTCCTTTAGAGGGAGTTGTGGGCACAGTGGCATTAATGAACACCTCTAGTCTTGGGTGCTCAACGTGGAAAACTCAAATAGGCAGTGGGACATGTTTGCTGTAAACCTGGGTAAAAAAGCACTCCGACCAGTGAGTCCAAATGTAAAAGAACTGGGGGAGGGGTGTTATCTAGAACAGGGGTTGGCAAACTTGTTTTTTGTAAAGGGCCGTGTAGTAAATTTTTTTAGCTTTTCAGGCCAGAGTGTCAGTCTCAGCTACGCAACTCTGCCATTGTAGCACAAAAGCAGCCAAGGACAATATGTAAAAAAACATGGCTCTGTTTCAATAAAACTTTATTTACAAAAACATGCACTGGGCCAGATTTGGCCTGGGACATACATAGTTTGCTGATTCCTGAGCAAGTAGAATGAATTTTTAGTCTCTCTCTAACCTCTTAAAGCCTCAGTTTCTTCTCCTATGAAACAGGAACACTAATAGAACCTTCGCAGAACTGTAATGATTCAGTAAAATGATGTGTGTAAATTACTCTGCACAGTGTCTGGCACAGAGTAGATAGATATTGACTGCTTTTATTCTTTTTATCACTGGGTGGGATCTCAGAATAACTGGATTCTAGGTCCACCAGAATTTATGAATCTACAAGAGTCTCTTCTCTGAGCTGAGCTGGGAGCTGATAATTCCTCTCTCCAGAAGGTTAGAGAAGATCACTGAAGGACCATGGTGAAGGAGATCGAGTAAGATAAGGCTCAGGCAAGGCCGGCAGAAGGAAATACCACTGCAAACCAATCCAGACCTGCAGGGCCTCTGTGTGAGGCTGGCTTGGCCTCTGCTTGGGGCCTGGCAGGGAGCCCTGGGCTCGATTTGCAAACAAACCTGCTCCATTTCCTGCCAGAATGGGACTTCCTGGTGGCTGAGAATTTGGATCCTTTCACCAAGGATAGGTAAAGTGTCCCTAGAGGAGCAGTGTCCCACTTCCAGGATTTTCCAGGATGTACCAGGGATGTTGGAGTGAGGTGCTCAAAGGTCAGGGTTGCATTCCATTCATTCATAAGCTCGTTTAAAACTGAATTATTCATGCCTTCAAAAATATATTTAATAACCATTGGCTTTGTGTCAGGCACTGTAGCAGGCCTTAGGGAGTCACTGGTTAGAAAGACAAATAGTCCCTCCCCTCAGGAGTTTAAAGTCGAGTGGGGGAGACAGATATTGATCAAAGCACATAATGGAACATAGAAGGGAAACAGTGTTTAACAAGAGTCCTGTAAATATCTAGTGTTTAAGGGAGGTCATTCTGAGAGGGAATTAACCGGGAGAGGGGGGGAGGGGAGCATTCCTGGGATTTGAACCCCATGCTCCGTGGTGGAGGAGCTGTAAGGAGACTAGGGGGATTGGAGCATAGGGCGGGTGGGGTGTGTGGTGGGATGGTGACCCTGGAGAGGTAGGCTTTGGCCAGGGTCCATCTCCAGGTGTGGTGGCCACCTTCCTTCCGTCAAGGGCAATCCCTGGAAAAGGGTGCAGGTGTGACAGGTAGCAGTCAACACCTGCAGCAGCTGTGAAGTGGGAGCCCTGGTTAGGGAACGGGATGGAGTGGGGCCCCAGGAGCAGCTGCTGTGCCCCAGACGGGACAGGTGCATCGCAGCAGTGCAGCCAGCGAGAGAACAGGCCAGCCACTCTGGAGCAGTGGCCAGCAGGGAGGACCCAGTGTTCCTCCAAGTGACCTCCATCCCCCCACCATTAGTTATCCCATTATCACTGCCCTCCCTCATGCTCAGACACCACCCTGGAGAAGGAGGTGAGGAGAGGATGGAAAAGACTGAACATTTCTCCGAAGGAAACCAGATTCTTCAAAAGTGCCCTTCTGAGCAAAACAGCACGGTGGTACCATAAATTGGCAATTTTTTTTTTCAGTCTTTATTGAATTTGGTACCATATTGCTTCTGTTTTCTGTTTTGGTTTTTTGGCCACGAGGCATGTAGGATCTTAGCTCCCCGAGCAGGGATTGAACCCACACCCCCTGCATTGGAAGGCGAAGTCCTAACCACTGGACCGCCAGGGAAGTCCCATAAATTGGCAATTTTCAAGTGTGTTCCCCCATTCCCGCCCCCCTACTGCCTGGCAGGGTGGAGGCATTTCATGAAGACAGGACTAAGAAACTGTATCTTTGTTGTGCATCTATCTGAGTGATTTGTGACCCCACCATGCTCAGTTCTTCTCTGTCACCCCCACTAGAATGGAGGTAGGGACCTTGTCTGTTTTGTTCATCACTTTTTCCTGGCTCTCAGCACAGTTTGTGGCCCATATGTGCCCAATGAATAATTGCTAAGTGAATGAATGAATGAATGAATGAATGAAGGGCAGCAGAGAGGAAGAGGATGTTTCTTCTTAGAGAATTACGGCCCTCTGAAAGCTCTAGAAATGAGCCCTTGCATGGACCTGGCCAGCTCAACTCCTGGCAATCAAGTGCCAGGCAACAGGCCCCCAGGGTCACCCTCGGGAGGGCAGCTGCTTGCCCTGCTGGCGGCTGAAGCACCACCTGGCGAGGAGGAGCTGCCTGGCTCTCGTCCTCTCCCTCATTCATTAATTCCCAGGCCTGGCTCATAGCTGCTTCCCTGCCTTGCTTTCCCCATCACGTCAGTGGGGATCCCCTCACAGGCGGAACACAGGATGGGGCTGGGCAGTGGTGGGCAGGGAGCAGGCCCAGGCCGGAAGGAGCCACACTGGGGCGCTTCCTGGAATCTTCAGCTCTGGCTGTGATTGCTGGTGGTCTGATACAGGAGCCAGAAGCCCGGGCCAAGCCCAGCCCAGCCAGTGCTGGAGGGTGACAAAGGAGGAGGTCCAAAAGCAAGAGAGGAACAGGGGGAGAAAGGGTAGGGGAGGGAAGGGAATGTGGTTTTCCAGGAGTCACAGAGACAGATAGTGAGGTCTGTGCCTACAGGGTCACCTGCCCATAGTAGATGCCAATTGCGCCCTGCTGAGGACCCTTCAAACGATGGTACTACGCCCACCGGCTGCTGTGAGGGTTGACTGCTAGGGCTCAAAGCTGCACCGTTCTCTGGAGAATTGCCACCTTGCCCAGAGATGCTCCCCTACCCCACCGTGGGACAACCCATAGCCAATGACTGACAGATACGGCATATCTCAGCCTGGTCCCTTGCCTCAGGGCGAGAGGACCCTGTGGCCCATTCATGCTCCAGAGCTCCCCAGAGATCAGGCTGAGGCTAGACTTCAGCTGAACCTGTACCTTCTCAGGGTTCCTCCTGGGGGCCCTCACCTCAGTAATTCACCTGCGCAGAATCCCTGTCGTGGGCTCTGCTTTTAGATCAGACCTAAGACACGCTCTCAGGCTAAGGTTCCTCTCTTGCCACTTGTTGGAAAGCCCCACTCTCAGTCTAGGACTCTGGTTTCTGACACTATCTAGAAATGCTGTGTTTTCACAAGAGGGCAGGATATTTCCAGCATGTCAGTGGTTCTAGCAAAGAGTTCTAGCACCGCCATTTATTCGCTACGTGGACTTGGACCAAGACGTTAACTTCTCGGAGGTTCTATTTCTACATCTGAGGAATTGGGATTGTGATACCATGTTGGAGTATGGCTGTGAGATAGAGAGGGCTGGGGGAGCCGGTGACAGAGAACCTGTCTTTAGAGTCAGATAGATCCGACCGGCTGTGTGTCTTGGGTGTGTTGTTAACCCCTGTCGGCTCAGTTTTCTCATCCATAAGATGAAAATAACGCTGGTACTGAAGCCGTGGGTTCCTGAGAGCCCCAAGTACATGCAAAGTACTTACAACAGAGCCTGGCTCATTCTGGGAATATTAGCCACAGAAGGTTTATATGGCACCTGCACAGACCGAATACCCAGTACGAAGTGAGTGTTGTTTTATTAATGGGGATGGTTCGTCTAAAGTCAGATGTCATAATAATGATAATAATAATAAAAAATACCTTTGGTAATTTTGGAGAGGTGCCTGAAGAGTAGCCCAGAAGTGTGACAGATGGAACCCTCCGGACCTGATACATCACATGTGGGCTGGGGAGGGGTAGTCAGGTGGAACCCACCCTCAGTCAGCTGGCATGAATCCGAGGCCACTGTTCTGCAGCAGCTTGCTGCTGGTGGCCAGCCTGCATGCCAGCCCATTTGTCACCCTGTCTTCTCTTCCACATTTGAAAGCAGATCCCCAGGGATCGTGGACAGAGCACACAGAACAAGGAGCCACTTTTTTCTCTTGAGGGCTGGAGAGGCGAGCAGCAAAGAATGACCAAGGGCTTGTCCTTGAGGAGAGGATGGTTTGACAAGATGGGAAAGGTGCAAATTCTGTCTCATGAAGGACGGGGAGCTGCAAGCTGCGGATCTCAGGCAAAATCCAACCACCTCCTATGTTTGCATAGTCTGCAAACTAAGAATGGCTTTTACATTGTAAGTGGCTGGGAAAAGATTAGAAGAAGAATGTTTTATGAACATGATAAATTCCAGTGTCCATAAGTAAGGTTTTAGTGGGACACAGCCACACCTATTCATTTACTTGGTGTCTACGGCTGCCCTCGTGCTACGACGGCAGAGTCCAGGGATTGCAACAGAGACTCTATGGCCAGAAAAACCAAAAATGTTTACTGTCTGACCCTTTTCAGAAAAAGTTGGCTGACTTCTGACTCAGAGCATCAGGCTGACCAAGACTGGGTAGAAGGAACGTTGCTTCTCCCGCTTATATTTGCTTTTCCTCCACAATGCCATCTCTTTTTAATAACCCTCCCCTTCAAATGCTTGGTACTTTCTTAACACCTGGCTAAGGCAGAGGGAAGAATCTGATTAATAAATTCACCCTAAGGTGTTGGTGACTTAATGTATTGTGCCCTCCTTCTCCCAGGAGATTGAACTGAAGGAATAAGTCTTTGAGTGGTGGAATTTTAGGAACTGTGGATCGTGTGTGTGTGTGTGTGTGTGTGTGTGAGAGAGAGAGACAGAGAGACAGAGAGACAGAGAGACAGAGAGACAGAGAGAGAGAAAAATGTTTAATCACAAAGGAAGCTGTAGAGCCCTGGCCCTAAAGATATAATAGATCAGTAGCTTCCTTGGGAAGGACTCACCTGGGAATGAGCAGTGTGAGTCCCCCTTAGTGGCCCCTGGAGCTTCCGAGGGCGGGTTAGAGAAGGTGTGATGCTTCCTGATGTGAACTCTCAACCTGGATGGTACAAGGCTTCTTTGATGACCAGATAGTGCTGGGAGGACATGGAGTATGTGAACAAGTCAGGACAATGGGGGCACCACATCCCCCCAGGTGCTGCCCAGGAGGTCAAGCCCCCATGGCGTGGCCAGGGGACAGGTGACAGCTGGCTTTGTGCTTGTGTTGGCCTTGACACTTGCTCTGCGGGCTCTGGTGCTCTGGGTACCAGCTGCTTGCCTTTATGCAGAAGCATACCTTTGTCCTCCTCTTCTCTCTGCTGCCTGGATCTGAAGGTCAGTCGCAGCCGGAGGGCAGGGTGAGTGCAGCTTGGCCCCCGCTGCTCAGCCGTCCCCAAGACTGCGGACTCAGCCATCCTGACTTCAGGCTCTAAGTGGCTGGAGAGCTACAATGGGTTTCATCCAGCCTGCCGCCTCTGGTTTCTCCAGGCTGCCCTCTCTACCAGAACCAGGGAGAGCTTTCTGAAATGCCTGCTGGTACGGGCTGAACTGTGTCTCCCCCATCCCCACCCCGTCCCCCATTCATATGTTGAAGTCCTAACCTCAGTACCTCAGACTGTGACTATATTTGGGAATAGGACCTTTAAAGAGGTAATTAAGTTAAAATGAGGTCCTTAGGGTGAGCTCTAATCCAATCTGACTGGTGTCTTTCACACACACACACACACACACACACACACACACACACACACACACACACACACACCACACACCAGGGGTGCTCAGAGGAAAGACGATGTGAGGACATAGCAAGAGGGCGGCCACCTACAAGCCACGGAGAGGTCAGAATGAAACCAACCCTGCCAACACCTGGATCTTGGACTTCTCTGGCTTCCAGAACTATGAGAAAATAAATTTCTCTTGTGTAAGTCATGCAGTCTGTGATGTTTTGTTATGGCATCCCCAGAAAACTAACACTCCAGCCGAACCACAGAACTCCCGATTTGAAATCTGCATGGACTCTCCATCATCCAAGATCTGCTTCCTGCGTGGCCTCCATGCCCCAAGTCTCATCTCCCACCGCCCCCCACGCGGCCTTCATCCACCCCGACCAAACTCCTTGCAGTTGCCAGAGTGTGTGTTGTTCCCTGGGGCCAAGCCCTTGCATATGTTGTGTTCTGTGTTGGAAAGCTCACTCCCGCACCTGGCAACTGCTTTCTCTCCTTCAAGACTCCTTCCCAGCGTCACCTCCTCCGACCTCCCTGATAGGAGCACTAAGTAGGGCTCTGGTGGAAGTTACGTGCTAGATTCCCCATGAGCAGTCATGTTGATCCTAGGCTTGTTTTATTTATCTCTGCGGCCCCAGAATTCAACACAAGAGCAGACCCAGGATACAGTAACACCTCTTCCTCTGTGGTGGGTGATAGGCTGAGCGTCCCACATGCATTACCTCCTCTAACTCTCAGCTGTGACGTGGGCATCACGTAGTTCCCACCTCCTGTCACTGCGGCAAGGAGCCAATGTTGTAATGTTCCCAAAGTGCTTGACACAGTGCCCTGTGCCTCGGATGGCTTCTGTGGGCTTTGCTTCTAGTAGGTCACACCTGTTCTCTTCCTCAGGGACCGCCTGAACCACTTCACCTGCGAGGGAACTGCTCGTGCGGGGTCAAGTCAGGCTGAGGCTTTAATAATTTTATTTATTTATTTTAAAACATTTCTTTCTTTCTTTCTTTTGGCCGCGTCGGGTCTTAGTTGCGGCATGTGGGATCTTCTTTGCAGCATGCGGGGTCTTTCGTTGCAGTGCGCAGGCTTCTCTCTAGTTGTGGCGTGTGGGTTTTCTCTCTCTAGTTGTGGTGTGGCCTCCAGAGCACGTGTAGTTTGTGGCACGTGGGCTTTCTCCTTGAGGTGCGCGGGTTCAGTAGTTGTGGTACGTGGGCTTAGTTGCCCCGAGGCATGTGGGATCTTAGTTCCCTGACCAGGGATCGAACCTTCACCCCCTGCATTGGAAGGCAGATTCTTTACCGCTGGACCACCAGGGAAGTCCCCAGGCTGAGGCTTTACCTGACGTCATGCCCTGGCTTGGCCTCCTCCCTTTCCCCATCCTGCTGCCTTCACCCCCTTACTGGTTCCTCCTGGCAGCATTTCCTTGATAAATCACTGCCCCCAAATCCTTGGTCCACTTCTGGGAGACTCTAACCTAAGCTGGGGTCGGCAAAAACAGGGCCAGATAATAAATATTTAATACATATTTTAGACTCTGTGGGCCTTATAGTCTGTCATAGCCACTCACCTCTGCCATCCTAGTTCGACAGCACCCATAGGCATTCTGTGAATGATGTGCCTGGCTGTGTTCCAATAAAACTTTATTTAAAGAAGCAGGAGGTGGGCTGTATTTAGCCTGGGGGCTAAAGACAACAGCCCTGGATGCTTGGTGCTCTGTCATATCCTCATTTTTATAAACAAAGAACCTGAGGTACAGAGAGGTTGAGTAGCCTGCCCAAGGTAACATGCTGGTGAGTGGCAGGGCCGCAGCCTGGCTCTGAAGCCTCTGTGCTGAACTGTTCACCGAAGCCAGGGCCTAATAAATGAATGGCTCCAGGTGTCTGGCAGGGTGAAAGCAAACACAGTGCAGGTGAGAAAGTTCTGGTTGGCTCAACTCCCCTCCATCTCCAAAAGGAAGAGTAGCAAACGAATCCCTGGGGTGGGACTGGGGTGATGCATCTCCTCTAAAGTTCTGGGTGATTACTACTAAATCATTAATTGGTTCATTTGCCTTCCTGAAGCACTGGGTGGACTGAGCAGGACTCCTGGAATCCTTTGTGAAACTATGCAGTGGAATGATTTTAAAAATAGCACCAGATTTTTTGACAAGTGAAGTGTCAATTACCCTGCCGCTCCGGCACCCTGGCCCGTGTGCTGCTGCCACTGTCTGCCCTCGGGCTTGGAGCCCTCCCCCAGCTTTGGATCCTGAAGGCTTTGTTGAGGAGTGAGGTGAGGCTGTCAGTATGCCCCCGAATTTTCCAGCTCAGGCCAGGGAGCTGCTTCATGATGAGGGTCTCTAACCTGAACGTGATTCTGAGGGGGACCTGGCGGATCCTTGCTTTCTGCACACCTCAGGGAGTGGGGTGGGGGGTAGAGGAGCCCAGGTTGGTGCCACCCAGTGGCCGCCAACCCAGGAAGCTTTCTGGCCAGCTTTCTGTGTGTTTGTGTACGTGTAAACCTTTTCTGAGCAAAAATAATTTATATTCATTGTAGTGAATGCTGCTGAACAAAAAGAAAAACCACCCACAATCCTACCCCCTGGGTTAGCGATTTATCAACATTTTGATTTAATTCCTTCCAGCCTTTTGCCTATGCATATATTCACACATTATTTGTTACAAAAATGGGATCCTACTGTGCATATGGCTTCATTTCAATGACATAGTTTGACCATCTTTCCATGTCATTGCATATTCTTCCACGTCTTTTAAAATGGCAATGCATGAGACACTCTTTACATGCATGTATCATAACTTCTTTATTCACCAATTCCTTTCTTATTAGGGAAAAAGGTATTGTTTCCAGTTATTTTGCCATTATAAAAAAGTAGCTAAATCTTTGTTCAAGTCCTTGATGATCCCCTACAATTTTAGGCGTGGAATCGCTGGGGCTTTGGGTAACTTTGGCGGGTTGGAGTCTTATTGATCTGTTCTAGTTACCTACAGCTTCTTGACAAGATATTCTAAGGGAGCAATTAAGGGCACATGAGCTAAAGGTTGAGCGGCTGGGTTTGATTCCCAGCTCTGTCTAGAAAACGTTTGAGACCCTGAGCATATTTCTTACCCTCAGTTTGTCTGTAATGTTGGAACAACAAGAGTGCTTGACTTTTTCATGTTACAGTGATAACAACAATCTGATTCTCTTCCATTGATCTGGCCTGGTCCCCTCCTGCTCCCCCAGCCTCAGTGATGGAATGTGTCAGTGACATGTCCACTACAGGACCTTTGCACTTGCTATTCCCTCAGTGTGATACATTATTCCTCCAGATTTCCATATGATTTACTTCCTCAGTTCCCTCAGATCTTGGTTCTGATGGTCAGGCCCCTTTCTGACCATCCCCTGTCTGCCACTCTCTGTCACTTTACTGGGTTTTATTTTTCTTAGACCACTGTGTCTTCCTGACGTAAGACATGTCTGTTTGCTTTTGTTTCTCTTCCAGCCCCACCCCATCCTGAGAATATAAGTTCCTGGAGGGCTAGGAGTTTATTTTGTTCATGACCGTGTCCCCAGTATCTGAATTATATTGTCTGTTGCATAGAAGGAACACAAACATTATTTTTGGAATGAATGAATTTTGCATTTGAAGTACTGAGTACAGTGCCACCCCCAAGTTGACGTGCAATTAATTGTTATTCATCTCCTAGAAGAGCTGAATGGAATGGCGGAGAAGTTGAAAAGGCGTGTTGCAGGGGGTCTGAGCAGTGGTGATGCTCTGGGGAACAGCAGTGCTTGGTGGAACAGGAGTTGGGGCTGGCTGGGCTCATGGGCATCGGGAAGGTGTGGCCACGGTTCCCCCGTCTGTCCTCTTTCAGCACCCTTCACCTCAGGGGCACTGTCCTTCCTTCCCCAGACGCAGAGCCACTTCTCAACTAATCTCTTCCTGTGCTGTTTAATTTTTTTTTTTTAATTTTTATTGGGGTATAGTTGATTTGCAATCTTGTGTTAGTTTCAGGTGTACAGATTTTCTACATCTGTAACTCTGTTTTGTAGATAAGTTCATCCGTAGGCTTTTTTTAGATTCCACATATAAGTGATATCATACGATACTTGTCCTTCTCTGTCTGACTTACTTCACTCAGTATGACAATCTCTAAAAAAGAACAAAATAATGCCATTTGCAGCAACATGGATGGACCTGTGCTGTTTGATTTTAAAGGGGAGTTGGGCAGCTGGAAGCCCATGGAAAACCAAGGCACATTCCCTTTCTTGCCCTTGCTTTCTTCTTGAGCTGCATTTCTCCTCTCTTTCAGCCTCATTCTCCACGCTGCAGTTGCATTGAACTGCTTGCTGCACCCTGAATGCTCTCTCCTGTCTCTGGGCTTTTGCATATGCTGTTCTCTCTGCCTGGAGCACCTTTCCTTCGTTCTATCCATCTGCTCACCCCATCCTAGCTAACTCTTGCCCAGCCTTCAAGACTCAGCTTAGGTTTTGCCTGGCAAGTACCCACTAACCCCTCCCCAGTCTGCTGCCTCCCCACCCCCATGCTTCTGTTCTCATCATTTTTCTCACGCTGCATTGTAATTCTCTGTTTTCTTGTTGGCCTCACCGACTACACTGCCTGGGTGAACACAGGGACTCTGCAATGCTCACCATTTATCCTCAGTGCCTTGCCTGACACAGAGAAGGTGTTCAGCACTGTTGAGTGAATGGATTAATGATGAAATGGGCACCACTAAGGGGCATCTCTTGGGCGGGTTGCAGCTCACAGTCACGTGGGCAATTTGTGCCAGGCCTGGAGTCTCAGGTTCTGTCTCCCAGGCTCTTACTGAACCTGGATTTGGATCTGCTTGCCTGATGGGCAGCAAAGCCAATCTACTGACACCAGGTTGTGGTGAAGGAAAGTACAGCATTTATTGCAGGGTACCAAGCTAGGAGAACAAGCAGCTAGTCCTCAAAAGACCTGAACTCCCCAGTGGCTTTCAGGGAAGGGTTTTTAAAAGCAACATTAGGGGTGTGGGTTGCAGGGTGCCTGATCAGCTCGTGGATGTTCCTCTGATTGCTTGGTGGTGAGGTAACAGGGTGATATTTCAGAAGTCAACATCATCAACCTTCTGGTCCCAACTGGTCTGGGGTCTATGTGCTTGTGGTCAGCAGTTTTCATTTGGTGGGAGTCTGGTTTCCGTAAAAACAGCTTAGGAATGTGCATCAGACATTGTTATCTATGTTCTTCAGGGAGGAGCTAAAGGTCCTGTGACTCTGCTGTATGGCTGATCTATTGTTTAAATTACTACCAGTTTCCTGGCCCAACAGCTATTCTTGTAACAACATGTTCACATTTTCCTAATCATTAATTCTTTTTTTTTTTAAATAAATTTATTTATTTTTATTTTTGGCTGTGTTGGGTCTTTGTTACTGCACGCAGGCTTTCTCTAGTTGCGCTGAGTGGGGGCTACTCTTCATTATAGTGCGCAGGCTTCTTATAGCAGTGGCTTCTCTTGTTGCGGAGCACGGGCTCTAGGCACATGGGCTTCAGTAGTTGTGGCACGTGGGCTCAGTAGTTGTGGTTCGTGGGCTCTAGAGTGCAGCCTCAGTAGTTGTGGCGCACGGGCTTAGTTGCTCCGCAGCCTGTGGGATCCTCCCAGACCAGGGCTCGAACCTGTGTCTTCTGTGTTGGCAGGCGGATTCTTAACCACTGCGCCACCAGGGAAGCCCCTAATCATTAATTCTTGAGCCAGCCTTTTGAGATTCAAGGGAAGCCTGAAGCCTTTTCCTTCAAGAGACGGAAGACATGGGGGGCTTGTATACCAGAGAGGGTCCGGAAGGGTCCTGCTCGGTTTCAAGTCCAGTACTTCCATGGTTTCTGGATAAAGCATCCTATGTGTCTGGGGGCGGGGGTGACATTCTCTGCTTGGTGTGCCAGCCCTGTCAGATTCAAATGCTTTAGCCAGTTTCTATAAATGTGAACATTTCTATCGGGCAGCAGCTGCCATGGTAACAGGCTGAATCTTAGAACTTGGGGACTAGGAACAGACCAGGGATCAGATAAATTTTAAGGAGCTCCGTTTGAATTGTGCTAGTGTTTGGAAACTCACCAGTGAGAGCTGACTGTCCAAGTGCCCCATTGTGCCAGGACTCTGTGCTTCCCTCTCTATGGGAAGGGATCTTTAAGGACTTTCACTGATTGTATTTGTGGCGTCTTCATCTTATCCTCTTGGATCCCAGGTTGTTTGGGGCTCAGATGCGGCAGGCTGAGATTTTCCTTGGTACACCGAGGTGATAAGACTGGGGAAAGGATTTGGTCAAGCAGGGGGATGAAGGTTCGCAGACACCTTTAATATTCTGCTCCAGTCTAACTTCCAAGTAACAATCCAGCCTCATGGGTACCTCCTTCTTCTGGAGCTTTCTTAAGTGGCAGGGCAGTATTTCTGAAACATTAACTAATGTTATTTCCCCATGGCATTTGTTTTTCCTCCCCATTCAGACTGTACGACTGTGTGCTCAGTATTTTGCAACCCATACAGCTGTGGATATGCATACAGCTGTTCAGGTTGTGCACTGCATAAGTTCCATGGTGCTCCCTGAACTGTGTAGTGTGATGACCCTGAAAAGGGATTTAACAACAAAAGAAAATGGACCTGCCTCAGGGATTTTTGCATTCAAAAGCCTTGGCCTTAGGGGAACAAAATGAACTCCAAGTTCCGATAAAAGGGTGAGAGAATGTTGGATAACTAAGAACAAGGATTCTTCACCCTCAGTCTAAAGAAAGATTCCTTGGGCTGTCAGAGGGAGAAGAGACAAGTGCATAGAAGTTAGTGGCTCACTGGGAAGAGGACCCTGCACTCTGCTCTCTGGGCCAAGTCCTGGTTAGGGCAGGAGTGTGTGGCAAGAACCTCAAGTCAGTTTGCAGAATCAAAAATCTCAGCGATGTGTGTCCCATTTCCCCATGGAGCTCCAGAAAAGAAAGGGCTGCATGGTAATTCTTGGCAGACAGGACCTCCAAATGTGAGGGGCAGTGGGATGACTTTGGTGCTGTGGGCATAGCGTCCGAGCTGGCCAAGGAGCTGTTGAAACTGAGCGATCCTGGGGTCAGGTGAGTTTTTTGGGCCGTCTTCTGTGTGGACCATTGATGAAGGTGGTTGGGGTGATGGCTGAATCCGAGGAGGCCTGAGTGGACGGGGGACAGCCAGAATCGGACCTTCCTCCACCCCCAGCCCTAGACACTCCTGGGAACGTAGATGCAAGTATGTGGGGAAGTGGAGCTGGGATCCTCAGTTGGCCACGCTTTGGTATTCTCTGGTGGGGTGAGAGATCAAAGTGGAGGTTAAGTTACATTAAAGAAAAACAAGGTAATGTTTCTTGCAGTCAGGCCTGATCTGGGATACAAGAAATTGCTTCCAGATTTACAAAAATAAAGCCTGATTGGCTGTCACTGGCTTACAGTGACAGCTGTCACTGGCTTATATTGGTGTTATCCACCAGGGCTGCCTCTTAGAAAAACTTAGGGAGCTTGTAAAAACACATGTGTACTTTTAGGCTTAGAGCAGCAGACTCTCTCAGAGGGGTCTGGTTTGTATATTCCGTTGGCTAGATTAGCGCCTAAAAAGCAGCCAGTGAGAATCTTTCTTTGCTGAATTTGCTGTGTGCTTTTGGGAAAATTTCTTATTCTTTTTCCTGTTTCGTTATTTATAAAAGTGAGTCTGTCTTCTTGGGAGTGACTCTGAACACTCAGAAATCCTCAGACACAAGATCTTAAAAGAAACATACAGCCATGCTGTTCATTAAAAAAGCATTCCGTGGGCTTCCCTGGTGGCGCAGGGGTTGGGAGTCTGCCTGCCGATGCAGGGGACACGGGTTCGTGCCCCGGTCCGGGAAGATCCCACATGCCGCGGAGCGGCTGGGCCCGTGAGCCATGGCCGCTGAGCCTGTGCGTCCGGAGCCTGTGTTCCGCAACGGGAGAGGCCACAGCAGTGAGAGGCCCGCGTACCGCAAAAAAAAAAAAAAAAAAGCATTCCATGATTACTGTTTAAAAAGGAGTCTTTGGCACTTAGAAATTCATTCTTTAATATTAACGGATGAAGTAATAAAATCATGATGATAGTAATGAACTAGTTACCTATGGGGAAGAAGGAATAGGTTGGGGGGACAGGGTCCAAAGCTGGACTTTTCAGAATATACCTTTCCTGTAGATTTGACTTTGAAACAGTGTATGTATTTTACATGATTACCAAACAAAATGAACTGAGAAAAAGGGAAAAAAGCCCCAAAGTAACTGAAAGATAAAAATAACAATCCCTGAACACTGAACGAAACATGAAACGTTGGAACCTGGTTGTATACCAAGTTGGAGGTGCACAAAGAGAAATTATTTCATAGGACTTTTAAAACACAGTATTTAACTGTACATACCTAGTAGAACATATCCTAAGGACAAAATAACTAAAAAATAGTTCTTAAACTTTTTTCAGTAAAAATATCATTAGAAATAATATTAGTATGATTATTCAAAACTATTCCTCTCTCTCTCTCTCTCTCTCTCTCTCTCTCTTCCTCTCTCCCTCCCTCCCTCCCTCTCTCCCTCTCTCTCCCTCTCCCTCTCCCTCTCCCTCTCTCTCTCTCTCTCTCTCTCTCTCTCTCACACACACACATAGAGTAAAATAAATAAATAATGATGTTATTAGAAACCAAGATTTTCAGCATGAAAGAAAAGATGCAAATATAAATTTAAGACTTCAAAAAAATTCTGTAATTTAAAATTTGATTCAGAAATAGTTTAGATTTATGATGTATTTTCCCTTTTAAAATACACATATACACATACACAAAATACACTGTTTGCATTTCCTACATCTGTAAGCCCCCCAAACCTAGAACAATGACCAATTCCACAGCAATGAGAAGCTCGGGACTCAGTTTACAGTCTCCGAATACCATTCAACACTGGAAGGGGGACATTTCAACCAAATGCAGCGTGTGGAACTTTAGATCCTAATTTAAGCAGAACAACTGTAAAGAAACTTTTCTGAAATGAGTGGAAAATTTGAAGACCAGTTTGATATGTGATGAAATTAAGCACTTATGATATTTGTGTTTTGGCTATGCTTTTAAAAAGAGACCTTATCATTTAAAGGTATTCACGAATGACAGCTCTTGGATTTGCTTCAAAATAATCCAGTAGGAATGGGGGAAAAATGGGGAGAGGTATAGAAGAAAAAAGATTGGACATGTGTTCATCATTGATTACCTCGGGTTCATTGTATCAATACTATTCTCTGTACTTTTGCATATGTTTGAAATTTTCCATGAAAAGTTGCTTTAAATGGAAAGAAAAGAAGGAGTAGGAGAAGAAAGAGGAGGGGATTCCATACATCTCCCAAATCAAAGGAATCTTAGGTTATCCCCAAAGAGAGAAGTCCAGGCACCTCCACACACGCAGCACAAGCCCTTCCCTCTGTCCCAGAAGTCACAGTGCCTGCCAGGCAGAAGGACACATGACTGGTGACCTAGGCAGTGATTCAGAAATCATGGCAGTGAGTTGGATAATCCATTTAGAGCGTCTGGCTGAGCTGGCCTGGTGGAAGGGCAGCTGGGAGCACAAGCAGAGAGAACTGAGGAATGGGACCAGCTATGGGCCTGATCCCTCTTTTCTCTGGCCATGGCTTTTAAAGGGAACAAATCCTATTTTTTAAGGCAATATAATCCTACTTAGAAGGTGTCACTGGGAAGGGATCAACTGAATCTGGCTCCGGAGGCACTTGTGTGATTCCAGCTTTAAAATATTTTGTAATGCAAATGTTTTTTTTTCCTTCAGATTATAAAAACAACATATTCTTAATAACGTATGTTATTAAATGACATATTATGAAAAAAACATAATGTTTTGTGAAAGGAGCCAGATACAACAGAATACAGAGGATATTATTCTATTTATATAAAATTCAAAAAGTAAAACTATGTCGTTTAGAGATACATGATTAAGTGATGATTTTGAGGAAGAACAAGGGCGTCAACAACAAGACGGTGAGAATGGTTATCTTTAATGAGGTGGGATGGGGCTATGGTCAGAAAGGACACGGTGGGGCTTCTGAGGTACAGATACGGGGAGTGGTTATATGGGTGTTTATTCTACAAAAGCTGCAAATTTGTCTTTCTAGATGTGTAATATTTCACAATATAAATATCAAAACAATATACTTTGCCAGTAGAAAACTAGGAAAATAGAGAAAAGTACAAAATAGAAAAAGGCCACCTATGATCACTCCATATGACAGTAACCACAGTTGACATTTTGGTGTGAATCATTTTGGAAGGAGTTGAGCTTGGTGGTGAAAAAGTAGATTTTGGGGTTAAACAGGCACAGCAGGGTTCCAATCTTGGCCTTGGCAAGTATTAAAGGTGAGAACTTGGGCAAGTGAGTAAAGTTCTCATCATCAAAGGGGGGGATAATAATAATGATAATAATAATAATAATAATAGTAATAATAATACCTCTCTTGGCGAGTTGTCATGAGGATCAAATTAAATAATGCATGAAGAATACCCAGAATGTAATAAATGTTCAAGATGTTAGGTATTTTTAGCTCATTCCAATCTTTTAAGAACTTATGTATATATGTATTACATATAACCTGTGTATTACATGCATATATGTAGAATAAATATTTTTATGAAATTATGACTGCGCTCTTAACCATTCTGACTTGAGACAATTTTTTTAAAAGTAGTGATCTCTCAGTGAACTTCTCAGAGGGACAGTTCTATACAATAAAGCCTGAATTATCTGGTATAACTTCCAAAGCTGTCTGTAACCCATGCTACTCCATCATTCTCCAAAGATTATCTGCCTGTACATTTGCTTACCACATTCCCTTTGTCTGGTGCCCCTTCTCCTTTTTTGCTCGTTGAAATTCTACTCATTCTTTGGGACCTAGCCTAACTGCTTGCCCCTACCCAATTGGGGCAGGAGAGAGCAGTCCTCTCCCTGAGGATTTCCTGGGTGATGGAAGCCTCAGTGGAGAAGCCCCCATTTCCTCCTAGCTCCAAGGCACAGGTGGAACCTTAGTCAATACCTTACCAATACGGGTGATGAACAGGTCCCAAACTTGTTTCCTGCTG
>NW_006789896.1:2553472-2575210 GCF_000442215.2 Lipotes vexillifer | reverse complement strand
GCTGATTTGAAAACCATTGGAAATGAGTCTCGGGTCAGGGCTCAAGGTGGGGATAACCTACCCAGATGCTAGGCCCTTGAGCAGAATTTTAAACAATTCAAGGTAGTATGACACCTTCCCATCATCTAAAAGCTGGAAAAAATTGCAGATTAAAGCATACAAGGGCTCATTCTCTCATGTAGAAGAAGTCCAGCGGTTGTGGTCTGGGCCTGTTAATGAGGGCTTTGCCACCTCCCAGTGCATGGCCACCCTAAGTCACCTCATGCACCATAGCCATTAGCTATCCATGCCAACCTGTAGGGCCAGGTCACAGAGGGAAAAAAAGTGGGTTGGTGGGAATGCCTTCCTTCCAAAAGAGTCTTTCCAAAAGTCCCATACAACATTTCCATTTACATCTTATGGGCCAGAACTTAGTCACCTGGCTCTACGTAGATCCCAGGGAGTCCGGGAAATATTGCTGCCCCAGTACAACTGGCATCCTGTTATCAAGGAGGAAGGTGAGGAGGTTGTTGGGATAAGCATCAAGCAGCCCCTGCCTCAGCTGGAAGGCTCTGCCAACAGCAGTGTTACCTGCATGGCTACCTATACCTGCTCTTACTTATAACAGGAGCTGGCATAGAACAGGCACTTCTGGGGGTGTCATTGGGGTGAGGTGGGAGCATCAGTGTCACCTAGAAATCATCCTGGAGCCCTGAAAAGTCACTTGTCCTGCACTGCAGTGGTTTCCTCTGGTCTTGCATGTCTTCTTGCTCTGGAGTGCCCTGCCTTGGACCCCTTCTTGAAGGAGATCTTCCCCTCCCAAGTCCCCAACTCCAAAATGTGATTCCCAGTAATTACTCTGCACTTTTCAAAGTGCTTTTACACTCATGATTCTGTTTTATTCTTACCAAAGCCCGGTTTCAGGGTAACATCACAGGTAGTGTTTGTGGATCTTGCGATACGCCATGGAAAGGCTGAGCGCTTTTAAGGCCTTATCTCACTTCATTCTCATAGTGACCTAGGAGGCCCCAACTACCGGAAGCCCATTTTTCACATGCAGAAATGGAGGCTCAGAGAGGTGAGCTCACTTGCCTGAGGTCACAAAGGACATAGTTGGGATTTGAACCCAATTCTGTTTGATTTTGAAACCCCTGCTCCATCAGGCTAACGTGGCTCTTATTCCCCTTTGGGAAAAAGAGACCCTGAGAGAGTTAAAATGACTTGGAAAAGGTTGTAAAACAAGTGGGTGGTAATGCTGTCAGGACCCAGGCTCCCAACACTTGCCACTGAGCTGCGTGGCCTCATGGCCCAGGACCTCAGAGTACCACCCCGGGCACGCTGACTGATGTGGCCCAGATTATCCTCAGATCCCTGCCCCATCCATGCCATTCTAATCCGGAGGCATCCAGGCTAATCGAGGCCAAAGGAGGACTGGTGAGGTTCTGGGAGAGGCTGCAGACTTAGCAGGAGGGAGTGAGAAGCATCTTTTGATTTGTGAGCTCAACCCCTTTGATCTGAAAATCAATAGGAATAAATTGGTTAGAGCCACAGAAGGCTTCTTCTGCCATGCCCTGCATACAGTAGCTCTTGAACTTGCTGCTGTCCTCCAGCATTGTGACTCCAGGACAGCCCTTGCAGTGGCCCCCAAGGAAAAGCAGGCAGCAGATGGAGTTATCATTCTGCCAGCACCAAACAGGCACAACCCATGGTGTGACTTCAATATCTCTTCCCCACTGTTTGGCAGGGGCAGCTGTCCCAGAGTCTGAGCTGTAGGACGAAGGCCTGGATTTAAGAGATCTTTATAGAAAATGCCAACTGGACCGTAGCAAAGCTTCCTGGAGACCCCACAGGGAGCACCACGGGGCTATTTCAAGACTCCCCAGCCTCGTTCAAGGACTGAGCCCTATGACCAGCCAGGCATTTGGGATGCCTGCAGCCCTGGAGCTTATCTGTCCTGTCCATCACTCAGAAGCTTTCACTGGCCACCTGATCTGTTTCCGGAGCACCCCGGATCAGCAGACCCAAAGCTGGAAAGGAATGCTACGGTCATCCTGCCCACCCCTGGATCTCCATGGCAAAGCAGACCTACTGGGAATATTTTCCAGTTATAAGTAATTTGGCAGCATATCCTAGGCACTCAGTGAATAAAAACTGCATGAATGAGTACGTGAACAATACGGTAACAAATGACTCAAGCCAGAGAGTTCTGCAGGAAACTCCGAGGACTCACATTCAATCATCCGCTGTACTGGAGTCGAGACAAGTGTGAGCTTAAGAAACCAGCACCTGGGTGTTCCCGGCATTCTCCTCACTGAGCACGGACCTGTTACTTGATCCCTTGTCCCGTCACAGGCAGATTTCCTAGACTCTGGTGGCTATAGCATGGTGATTGAGACCGTGAGTTTCAGCATCCAGCACATCTGGGTTCAAATCCAGCCTCTGTCACTTGTTAGCTGTGTGACCTCAGGACAGTCACTTCATCTTTTTGAGACTCAGTTTGCTCATCAGCAGAATGGAGCAATAGTTGTACCTAACTCTTGGATTTATAGGATTGCCTGAGACAATGCATGTGAAGGGTGCCTGGCACCTAGTAATAAGAGGGTCAATAAATAGTAATGGTTACTGTGACATCACCACCACAGTAAGTCTCCGGGTCACTCACTCCTGCCCACCTTCACCCCCTAATCCAGCCAGGTTCTCAGTATAGACCTTATGCTCTCCTGTTTTTCCAAAGCCAGATTTTTTCTAGTGGAACTTCACTAAGAAAAGAAGGGTTGATGAACCCTTCTAATGACCAAAAATAAAAAATTAAGCAAGTAAGTGTTTGCCTACCATAAACTCATTTGACTGGCTTAGCTTACCTGATATACCACTCTTTCATCATATTTGTCTGAGTATCCTTAATAATAATTTATTATTCATGGTTGATGATTTATTTACTGTATGCTACTATCATCCTGGCTTGGGGGATGCAGTGCTGGGTTAGTCAGACAATAAACAAACAATTAAATATTTGGAACATAAGATGGTTTTCAGTGCCCTACAGCCAAAGACCACCAGAGGTACAACTGTAGTTGAGCAAGGTTGGCTTTATTGGCCCTTGGCAATGAGGGAGAATGTATACTGGAGGACCATGGGGCTTCTCAGGATTTGGGGTTGTGTTGGGTGATTTGGGGGAGAGCTCAAGGAAGTGGAGCTTTGTTCCAGACTGAATGCTGTAAGGAAGCAGGGATAATTCTGCAAGTGATATCTGTATTAGTTTCCTATTGCTGTTGTCACAAATCACCATAAACCTAGTGACACAACAAATACTCATTATATTAGGAGGTCAGAAGTCCACAATCAGTCTCACTGGGTTAAAAGTCAAGGCATCTGCAGGGGTTGTTCCTTCTGGAGGTTCCAAGGGAGAATCTGTCTTCTTGCCTTTCCCAACTTCTGGAGACCGCCTGCATTCCCTGGCTTGTGGCCCCTTCCTCCATTTTCAAAGTCTGCAGCATGGTGTCATCACATCTCCTCCACTGACTCTAACCCTACTCCCTCCCTCTTACAAGGACCACTGAAATTATATTGGGCCCACCTGAATAATTCATGATAATCTCCCCAGCTGAAAATCTTCCACTTAATCACATCTGCAGATTCCCTTTTGCCATATGAGGTGACATTTTCACAAGTTCTTGGGATTAGGATATGGACCACTTGGGTGGGACGTATTATTCAGTCTACCCCAGTATCTTAATAATTCTTATCCAGGAGTCAAGAGGAATGGAGCAAAGCCAGAGCTGTAGTTGGTAAAGCAGCAGCAACCACTCAGTATTAGCCAGAATATGGGGATGGTTGGGCTTTTATGTGTTTTGGACCATGTTCGTATTTTTGTCTGTGTTTAAACATGATTAGGGAGTGGGCTTGTTTTTTTCTTGACCCATTACAGACACAGAGTGGCCATGTCTGGTGGTGTTTTTCTGTGAAACTCTTTATGGTCAACAAGAGAATACCATGGCCCGGCTTATGGTGCCAGGTAAATTCTTGGCTGTTAGGGATGCTTTTCTCTTCCTCCTGGTGATGAATTCTATGAAGAAAAGTAAGTCAGTTTGAGGGAGATAAGGCATAGTGGTTGGGTGCGCTTTTATCTTACAGGCCTCTTCAGGGAAGGCCTCACTGATGAATTTGACGTTTGAGCAAAAACTCGAAGGATATGGAGGTGGAGGCTGTGTGGTCAGAGTGAAGTGCATTCCAGGCAGATGGATTATCAATGAAAAGGCTCTGAGATGGGGGTGTGCTTTGATGTTGGGTATGGCATGGGAAAAAGGGAATGGGTTCAACGATGGCTCTAAAAGTTGTAGCCCGGGGACCTCTCTAGTGGTGCAGTGGTTAAGTATCTGCCTGCCAACGCAGGGGACACCGGTTCGAGCTCTGGTCCGGGAAGATCCCACGTGTTGCGCAGCAACTAAGCCCATGCACCACAACTACTGAGCCTGTGCTCTAGAGTGCGCGAGCCACAACCATTGAAGCCTGCGCACCTAGAGCCCGTGTTCCACAACAAGAGAAGCCACTGCAATGAGAAACCTGCGCACCGCAACGAAGAGTAGCCCATGTGCACCACAACAAAGAGTAGCCCCTGCTCGCTGCAACTAGAGAAAGCCTGCGCGCAGCAACGAAGACACAACGCAGCCAAAAGTAAATAAATAAATAAATATTAAAAAAAACAAAAGTTTTGGCCTGAGCAACTGAAAAATGGAGTTTCCATTTATTGAGATGAGAAACACTGAATTTTATTATGGCAGGAATTTAATTTTTAATAAACTTTTAATGTTAGAATAGTTTTCGATACATAGAAAAATTATAAAGGTAACAGAGAGTTTCCATATACCTCACACCCAGTTTCCCCTATTCTTAACGTATATTGGTGTACGTTTGTCACAATTAGTGAACCAATATTGATACATTATTGTTGACAAAAGTCCATCCATTATTCAGATTTCTTCTGTTTTTACCTAATGTCCTTTTTCTGTTCTGGGGTCCCATCCAGGATATCATACTACATTAACCATAATGTGTCCTTAGGCTTCTCTTGGCTGTGACAGTCTTTCAGCATTTCCTTGTTTTCTTTTTTTAAATTTTTTTTATGAACTTGTAAGTTTTGAGGAGTTCTGGTCAAGGATTTTGTAGAATATCCCTCAATTAGGATTTGTGTGATTTTTATTTCCCCCCCTCATAATTAGGGCTGTGGTTTTTTTGGAGGAAGACCTCAGAAATAAAGTGCTCCAGAAATCTCTTGCATTCCTATATACTAATCATGAAAAATCTGAAAGGGAAATTAAGGAAACAGTCCCATTTACCACTGCAACAAAAAGAATAAAATACCTAGGAATAAACCTACCTAAGGAGACAAAAGACCTGTATACAGAAAACTATAAGACACTGATGAAAGAAATTAAAGATGATACAAACAGATGGAGAGATATACCATGTTCTTGGATTGGAAGAATCAACATTGTGAAAATGATGATACTACCCAAAGCAATCTACAGAGTCAATGCAATCCCTATCAAACTACCAATGGCATGTTTCACAGAACTAGAACAAAAATTTCACAATTTGTATGGAAACACAAAAGACCCTGAATAGCCAAAGCAATCTTCAGAAAGAAAAACGGAGCTGGAGGAATCAGGTTCCCTGACTTCAGACTATACTACAAAGCTACAGTAATCAAGGCAGTATGGTACTGGCACAAAAACAGGAATATAGATCAATACAACAGGATAGAAAGCCCAGAGATAAACCCATGTACATATGATCACCTAATATATGACAAAGGAGGCAAGAATGTACAATGGAGAAAAGACAGCCTCTTCAATAAGTGGTGCTGGGAAAACTGGACAGCTACATGTAAAAGAATGAAGTTAGAACACTCCCTAACACCATACACAAAAATAAACTCAAAATGGATTAAAGACCTAAATGTAAGGCTAGACACTATAAAACTCTTAGAGGAAAACATAGGAAGAACACTCCATGACGTACATCACAGCAAGATTCTTTTTGACCCACCTCCTAGAGAAATGGAAACAAAAACAAAAATAAACAAATGGGACCTAATGAAACTTGAAAGCTTTTGCATAACAAAGGAAACCATAAACAAGATGAAAAGACAACCCTCAGAATGGGAGAAAATATTTGCAAACGAAGCAACTGAGAAAGGATTAATCTCAAAAATATACAAGCAGCTCATGCAGCTCAATATCAAAAACAAAAACAAAAACAACAACCCAATCAAAAAATGGGCAGAAGACCTAAATAGACATTTCTCCAAAGAAGAAATACAGATTGTCAACAAACACATGAAAGGACGCTCAACATCACTAATCATCAGAGAAATGCAAATCAAAACTACAATGAGGTATCACCTCACACTGGTCAGAATGGCCATCATCAAAAAATCTACGAACAATAAATGCTGGAGAGGGTGTGGAGAAAAGGGAACCCTCTTGCACTGTTGGTGGGAATGTGAATTGATACAGACACTATGGAGAACAGTATGGAGGTTCCTCAAAAAAGGAAAACTAGAACTACCATAAGACCCAGCAATCCCACTACTGGGCATATACCCTGAGAAAACCATAATTCAAAAAGAGTCATGTACCACAATGTTCATTGCAGCTCTATTTACAATAGCCAGGACATGGAAGCAACCTAAGTGTCCATCGACAGATGAATGAATAATGAAGATGTGGCACATATATACAATAGAATATTACTCAGCCATAAAAAGAAACGAAATTGAGTTATTTGTAGTGAGGTGGATGGACTTAGAGACTGTCATACAGAGTGAAGTAAGTCAGAAATAGAAAAACAAATACTGTATGCTAACATATATGGAATCTAAAAAAAAAACAAATGTTCAGAAGAACCTAGGGGCAGGACAGGAGTAAAGATGCAGACATAGAGAATGGACCTGAGGACATGGGGAAGGAGAAGTGTAAGCTGGGATGAGGTGAGAGAGTGGCATGGACATATCCACACTACCAAATGTAAAATAGATAGTGGGAAGCAGCCACATAGCACCAGGAGATCAGCTTGGTGCTTTGTGTCCACGTAGAGGGGTGGGATAGGGAGGGTGGGAGGGAGATGCAAGAGGGAGGAGATATGGGGATATATGTATATGTATAGCTGATTCACTTTGTTATACAGCAGAAACTAACACTCCATTGTAAAGCAATTATACTCCAATAAAAATGTTAAAAAAAAGTACTCTTCTCATCATATTATATCAAGGGTACATTCTGTCAACAAGACTTATCATGTTGATGTTCAGCTTGATAATCTGGATAAGATAGTGTTTTCCAGGCTTCTCTACTCTAAAGTCGCTCTTTTACCCCCTTTCCAGGCTGTACTCTCTGAAAGGAAGTCATTCTGCACAGTCCAAACTTAAGAAATGCTATGCTCCACCTCCTTGAGGGCAGAGTATCTTCATAAATTATTTGAAATTCTTCTGCATTTAGCTAGTGTCCTTCATTTACTTACTTATTTACTTATTCATTCAGTCATGTATATTAGTATGGACCCATGGACTTCTACTTTATACTTTGAGTTATAATCTAGTACTATTTTATTTTATTTTGTTGCTGAAGTTGTTTCAGCTTTGACCGTTGAGAGCTCTTTCATTTGGCTCCTATGTCTTTTTGACATATCCCCATCACAATTATTTTTTTTTCTTTGAGCATTTTCTTACCTTATCCTTTTTTATTAAAAAAATAGCTATTACTGTATGTTTTATGCTTCTGGGAACAATCCAGTGAAAAGAAAAAACCGATGATTCAGTAGCAAGTGAGGACCAATACCTACAATGTTTATTGAGACTTTACTATTTGCTAACTGCTAACTGCTTTGCATGTACCATCTTATCGGTTACTCACAAACCCCTGCAAGGTAAACATGATCCCCATTTAAAATATTAGAAAACTGAGGGCCAGAGAAATCAAGCAACTTAGCCAAGGTCAAACAGCTAGTGAGTGGCGGATCCAAGATTCAAACCCAGGTTCTTTTGACACCAAAGTCCATGTTCTTAGCCAATATACTCTCTTTTAAATCTTTGGGAAATTCCCTCTTCTCTTTCCTTCATTTGCTTCTTTCCTCTTCAGGAGGAAGAGTCTTTAGAACAATGGATATAGTGTGAGCTGATAACCCTTTCTGTGGTTGGGCTACGGAGCCACCATACTTCTGAGCCACATAAACAAGGCAATAGTTTCTGATGACTTTGAGGTGCTTAATATGTTCCTCTTTTCCAATGAGGGGCCCAAGATCTTTCCTTCTTTCCTTCCTTCCTTCCTTCCTGCCTGCCTGCCTTCCATCCATCCATCCCAGAAACATACAGAGTACCTGATATATGTTAGATGCTAGGGATACAATAGAAAATGGACACAGTGAATGCCTGCCCTCATGAAACTTAGTCGCCTTCCTGAGCACCTTTGGACAGAGGAGGCCAGTTTTATGGCAAAAAGTGACATTGACCTTTCACTGTCCTCTGGTCTCAGGCAGGTAATAGAAGGAAGGCAGAGGGGTTGGGTGTAGCACAAAAGGGATAAGCAGGGACTCTGGTTAACTGGAAAGTACATGGCCCACCTAAAGGGGACAGCCGCTCCTGAATTCCACCTGAATGTGGTCCCAAGGCCCAGTGTTGTCAGATATTTGTATTTTGTCAAAAGAAGGTGGAAATTAACATTTTAATGTGAGAACTCCCAATGTAAAGATTTAGGGAATTCATTCTAATAAATCCTCCCCTGCCTGTCCTCCCTCTTTGTGCCCCCAACATTCCCCCCACCCCCATCTATGGGTCTGATCCAGTCTATGCACTGTTGGTTTGCAATTTTTGCTTTATAGCAGCCCTGTGGATTACCTAGAATGACAGTGCCCATTTAAGAGATACTATTTCATCCTTGCTACTCTTTGATCTTTTTAAAAATTCAAATTGGGACTTTAGCCCTGTAACTATCACTGCTTAAGAATAATTTCTCTGAAATATGCCTTCTGTCTAGTGAAATGACTGAAGTGTACCTAGAGAATGCAGGCATGAACATGCATTTAGCTATGTGGGTGTTACTTTAATTTTTAAAGCTACCACGTTTAAGAAAAAAGGTCAGAAAGAAATGTATTATAGGAAGCCTCTTTGGGCTTTTGGAGCCCACTTTGATAGGAACAGTAAGAGCAGAGGGACAGGACAGCACAACTCAGAAACTTAGAACTGGGGCACAGCCAGTCTTTCATGTCTAGGTCATTGAATTGAATCCAGCCAAAGGCAAACTGTCTAAAACACGTAAACATCAACAGCTGCTCAGTGGACTGTGTGTGAAGGACTTGGGATCTCGATTTGCTGTCATATTTAGATTTTCTATACCACTTTGTGGCTGAGCTTAGGTGCCACCGCCCTTCATACCAAATACGTAAATGCTACCAGCATTGTCATACCCTATTTAGTGGCTGTAGACACCAAAGTGGAGAGAGGATGGGCTGCTATGTTTAGAGAGACCAAGAAGAAGCCAAGATTCAGGTCTTGATCTTGAATTTAGGTTCTTTGCTCACCATGTGTAATACAGTATTTCCTAAGCGTCATGTGCTCTTACGTTGCCGTAATGATTCTTACCACAGCTTTGTACGACCTGCGCTCTTATCTACACAATTTAAAAAAATTGATCCAGGGACTTCCCTGGTGGAGTAGTGGTTAAGGTGCTGCACTCCCAATGCAGGGGGCCCGGGTTTGATCCCTTGTCAGGGAACTAAGATCCCACATGCGTGCTGCAACTGAGAGTTTACATACCACAACTAAGGAGCCCACCTGCTGCAACTAAGGTCTGGTGCAACTAAATAAATAAATAAATATTTAAAAAATTCTGACCCATATTTTTGCTTAAATAATTTCTTTCATAAGGAAAATTTATCTCACTACCATTATTACTTGCCATAAATAGAAGGTTACAATACGGTATGATAAATTACATAAGCATTACAGTTTTGTAAATGTTTGTCCCTGTATTAATTACACTTATTTTGCATGCCATTAGTGGAATGCATTAGGTCTAAATCCTGAGGAAAGAAGAGTATGCCTAGCTCTGGGTTATATGTAGGCCATAGGTCAGGTTCACCATTCTCCTGTATCTTTTTCTAGGAAGCTGTTAGTTCATTAATTCATTCATTGACTTGACAGTCATTAGATTCCCTACTCTGAACCAGGCAGACGTTCCCAACCCTGTGATCCCTCTTAAGTGAGATTGTTTCCTTGGGTCATGAATGCTGGGTTGTTTTGCCCTGGTTTTTGTCATGCTTCTTTGGCTGCAAAATGGGCCCATCTTCAGCTCTTTTACTGAGTAACTTGTGAGAAGAGATATTTGGCAAGATATTTTCCAGGAAACTTTTCTGTGGTCTCAGGCCAAGACAAACTTCCCAGTGTCTCTCCTGGGTTGTTCTTACCCAGATTGGTATTCTAAAGCAGATGCATCTGTAGCAGATGCTCCCCAGTTCATAAGCGCTCCTACTGGTGAACCAGCTTTTGGGTAGTACTCCTCAACTTATCAGCCTTGCGGGGAAAAAAGAATTTGCCTGGTTATTTAGCATCAGGTAGATCAAACCCCAGATGTCTGACTGAAGTTTTGACTCAGTGTTTTTGATATTTGGAGTGCTAACTTAAGTTCCCCAGAGATGTGGCTTGCTGGACCATTGGAGCTGCTTTATTCATTGTGGCTAGACCAGGAGAAATGGCATTTGTGACTTCAACCAAAGGGAGACACCGATAGTCAAGCTAGAAATACTTTGAGAATGGATTTTTCTGAAGAAAAGTGGATCAGTAGTTTTCTAACTTTTGACTTATATGTGTGTGTATATATATAAATCTCAGTACACACACACACACACACGAGTTCATGAAATAGTACTTACTCTGTGCAAAAACACTGTGCATTTTTATTCCATTCTTTTATTTTAAAAATGCTGGTCACAGCCCTCTAGTATTGATTTTGCTATATCCACAGTTTTAAAAACATCAGTATAGCTGGCCAAGTTCAAAGCCAGCACCTTCTGCCCTATTTGCTGTTGGCAGACCTGTCCACAGTACTGATTTCTGCCCACTAAATAGATTTGGTATGTGAAAAAAGGCATCCTAAAACCTCTTGAGCTATAGCCACCAGAAGATGCACTTTTATGCTCAGTTTCTCCTCTTTCCGACCCTGGAAAATATTCTCTGACTATACAGCTGAATGTATCAATGTGGAAATCTGTGCATCGAAAACAGCCCTTGTTAGCTGTCAGCCACTGTTCAGAGCACTTTGCACGTATTATCTCCCTTAATCCTCGTAATAGCGCTGTTTGCAAGAGGTTGACACCATTCTCACCTCCATTTAAAGATAAATAAGTGGATTCCCAAGGAGATTTCATAAGTTGCTCAAGGTTACACAGCTACGAGGGGGTGGAGTGGAGATTTAAATCCAGACCTCTCTGACTTCAAAGATTTTTAATAAAATGTCCTCCTTAAGATGTGTAAGTATGGGAGTTGAATAATTTAGTTCAATTCTGCTGTGTAGTATTTACTTTTTCGCAGAAGGTTCAAATAACAGTACTTAGCCCAGTGCCCAGATCTGTGGCAGATTGTCACAGTGCACAGCTGCACGTGATGCTCAGTGCGTGACTGGCCAACAGCGAGGACTAAGCCTTGCTGATGGCCAAAAACACATCCCTCTGAACCTAAAACACCCTCTGCCATCTGGAGAAATGCTCCTCTTACGTTTTGAAGGATTGCTAAACACAGCAGGCTCTCCTGCAGCAAAACATACCTTTCACATGCCTATATGTTGGCTTAGAGAAAATCCAGCCAAAGAGAACACAGTCAACTCAAGAGAGTAGGGAGAGAGCACACATGTTCAAAGAGCACCTCTATTTGCAATCGAGGTAAATACACTCTGTAGCTCAAACCAGAGAGTTCAATATAGCTACGTAAATGGCCGGTATAATACCCAGTGCAAGCTTCCCCAAGGTCACCTGGGCATTGCAATATTTTACAGTCCAGACATCTGACATGAAGCAGATGGCTCCCTTCTTTTTTCTTAATAACATGTTTACTTCTTCTCATCCTCTGTCTGACATTTATGGAGTACCTGGTCAGATGAGCAAAGAAAAATAAGGCAAGGCTCATCTGCTGTTGAAGCCGATGCAGTCTCCTCCCCTCCAGAACTGCCTATTAACGGGGCTTTGTGCATTGCCTGAGACCTCACCTGTCTCTCTCTACTTTCTGTTTCTGCAGACTCCTCCCTACTTTCCCCAGAGATGATCGCACATTAATGTGTGCAAGGAGACAAGCACATGAGGACATCAGGATGTTAAGGAAGTGGGTTTTCCCTGTGTTGAAATGATAGGCTCGGCCCCCTGTGGTTCCTCAACTCCCAAACAAACATGCTGATTAGATCCGCATAAACAAGAAAAGTCTCAAAAGAGAGTGGTTTCAAAGAGGTTAAATGTAGAAAGCTATTCAGAACTCTATTTACATTGCCGGTTAATATTTCTTACCCTTTGTTCCTCATCTGTAAGTATTGTTCTGTTCTCAGCCTGAATTCTCTTACCTACTATACAGGATTCCTGAGAATGTTTTGCCATCATCTTTATCAGAGTTGACAAGTGGCACCTACATAGTTTTGGTGGTTGATCAATGGATACTTTATAAGAATAGGTACTGGTATCTCTTTTGATCTCCCTTTGACTGCACATGGCAGGTGCTGAATACATGTTTGTTGAACTGATTAATTTAAAAATTGATCTGGAGGACTTCCCTGGTGGCACAGTGGTTAAGAATCTGCCTGCCAGTGCAGGGGGACACGGGTTCAAGCCCTGGTCCGGGAAGATCCCACATGACGCGGAGCAACTAAGCCCGTGCACCACAACTACTGAAGCCCACGCGCCTAGAGCCCACGCTCTGCAACAAGAGAAGCCACTGCAATGAGAAGCCCGCGCACCGCAACGAAGAGTAGCCCCCCACCCCACAACTAGAGAAAGCCTGCGTGCGGCAATGAAGACCCAGCGCAGCCAAAAATAAATTAATAAATTAAAATAAAATAAATTTCATCTAGGTAAGTATCACCGTGGTAGTTTTAGTGCCAAGATGTTGGATACAGCCCAGGTCCATCTGTAAAGGGTTTTCATTGTTCATGGATGGTGTAAAATGGAACATTCTCGAAAGAAAATACTCATAAAATGAGAACTCTGAGAGTCAACAGACATCTCTGGATTAGAGGCAAAGGTCCTATCAGCCAGTGTCAACCACCATCTTTTCTGATAGTGCCTTTTTGCTTGTCCTAGGTTGTGATTACAGGAATACAGAAGAGATAATAAAGCTAAACCTAAGAGAAGGTTGTGAAATATTACAGTGAGAGAAGATTTGGGGACATTTGGACAAAATGTGACTGAGTTATATGGAAGATGATTAAAACCTTGTTCCCATCATTGGGCAACTATCAATTATCAGTAACATCTCCTAGAATTCCACAATCCAGACAGATCACTCTCTATTCCCTATGCTTGGCTTAGGGCCCCAAAATGTTCCAAGTTTCTTCGAATTCTAGAGCTAGAAAGAAATTTCACTACCACTGAACCCAAGGAATCTTGTTTCATAAATGGGTCTTGGGCTAACTGAATTCCTTCATTTGTTCATTAATTCAATCTCTATGTCTTAAAGATCTACTAGATGCCAGGCACCGAGCTTCTGTTACTACAGGGCCTCAGTAGTAAACAAAACAGAAAAAGTTCTAACTACCTTCTTTGCTCTTTGGTGGTTTACATTCTGATGGAGTGACACAGAGGGAAAACCAGTCAAATAAATAAGTAAGATAGTTTCAGATAGTGGTGAATACTGGGAAGAAGATAAAACAAGCTAATGAGACAGTGACTGGGAAAGGGGTTGGCCATGGGAATAAGGGAACATGCCTCTAGAATGGATTTTTGAATTGGGATCTGAGTTGACAAGGAGTCAGCCTTGCAAAGGTCAAAGTGAAGAATTTTCTGGCTGCTACTCTGGCAAATACCACAAGGGAATAAGTTGTTATATTCAAGAGCAGAAGGAAGGCCAGTGTGACTGGATCACAGTGACGGAAGGGGTGGCGCTGCAGTGGTCATATCATGCATGATTTTGCAAGTCACGGCAAGTGTTTTGGATGTCGTTCTTTGTGCACTGTGAAACCACTGGGAAGTGTTAAGCAGGGAAGCAAAGTGATTTGATATGATTTTGAAAGGGCTACTCTAGCTGTCTAAGAAAAATAGGCTATTGGAGGTGGCAACAGAGAAGCATGGAGTAGAGGGAAGAGGCTTCTGCTTTGATCCAAATGAGTGATAACTCCTCAGTCATAGAGTGAGTTAATGGCAGAGCCGGGGGTAAAAAAAATTAGGTTTCTTCTCACAGTAAATGGATTCGGTACAGTAGAAAAAATGTAAAAATAAAAGAATGATTATCATTTGTTAAGTACTTAGTGTTGCCAGGCTCTGTGCAATGTGCTTTATATGCATCATTTTATTTAATAGTTGTCATAATTATGTGAGGTAGATTCTATTCTTCTTTCTGTTTTACAGATGAGGAAACTGAAGCTTCAAGAATTTAAGTATACTGTCCAAGTTCACACAGATGGCACATGACAGAAAGGCAGAATGGGGATTAGAATGCAAACTAAGTCCCAGAGCCCGTAAGCCACAAAGATCAGTCTCATTACTTGTAGTGAGGGGCAGTGTATTCTAAGGGTTAAGCTTGCGGGTGTTGGAATCAGAAAGCCTGCATTCAAATCCCAGCTCCCTTGCTTACTAACTCTGTGACCTTGGGCAAGTCCCTTCATTTTTTAATAACATGGTTGAATTTTTTGCTGTATTGCATCCCTCTCCACTCCCCCACCCCACCCCACCTGCCATTTCTCCATGGTGATTAGCAGTAAAACGCTGGAAAGAAATAATGACCCGTGGGCTTTGTCTTTGCAGAGAACAGAGAAGCTGGGAAGACTGGGTCCCATGTTACAACCATAACTTAGAGAGTGGATGGTACCAATGCCTGAGGCAAAGGAACAAATGCCGATTCTCTGGATCCCTGCGGGAAAAGGAGAAGCGAGGTGGGAGATTCTGAACTAGGCCTAATAAGCAGCCTTGGGGCTGAGTAGGCAGAAAGTCCTCATAGGTTCCTTGGTACATGTGTGGTCTGGTGGTCTCTGAAACCCAAGTTCATTGTTTTCACTGGCTGTTCAGTGTTTATGCTCTTACACATGATGGTCAGCAGGGGGCAGAGTAGCCAATGTATTACTTGTGTGTAAGGGGTTGTCTGCTTTTCACATAAAGGGTCTGGGTAAGAGTTTCTGTAGCCTAAAACTGAGCCTATGTGGGCTGGTTCTGGGTAGAGGAGTCCACCTTTTCTCTTCTAGATCCTGTTCTACCCTCTTTCCTCTTGTCTCCTGTTCTATTCTGCTTCCTCCCCTCCTTTGCTCTGTGTCACACCCCCAGACCTTTTATCTTCATAAAGCATACTCACAGTCATTTCCTCCTTGGGTCCTCCTAAATATTCTATGAGAGAGACAGGGTCAGGTTAAATATTTATCATTTGCAGATGAAGAAACAAAGGCCTTCCGAAGTGCCTGGTTCCTAGCCCCTGTTCATTCCTCCAATGTACTTATAGGACATGAAATCCAATAGCTGAGACTGATCTTGTTTACCGTTCTAAAGAAGGCTATTATGCCACCAGGCACCACACACACTTTGGAATTAGAGCAAAAGCTGCCAGAGCAGTAAACCGAGAAGGAGCTTTTTCAGAGTTGTGAGCTCTCAGGTCCTATCAATTTCATAGGACCCTCCACTGAAAGGGTGAAAAATCAAAGGGCTAAACCCTTGAATACACATTTGGGACCAGGTAGGTACAGATCAATCTTTATGCTTTTTTAAAAAAAATAAATTTATTTATTTTTATCCGTGGCTGCATTGGGTCTTCGTTGCTGCGCGCAGGCTTTCTCTAGTTGCGGCGATTGGGCTCTTTGTTGAAAAAATAAATTTATTTATTTTTATCCGTGGCTGCATTGGGTCTTCGTTGCTGCGCGCAGGCTTTCTCTAGTTGCGGCGATTGGGGGCTACTCTTTGTTGTGGTGCACGGGCTTCTCATTGCAGTGGCTTCTCTTGTTGTGGAGCGTGGGCTCTAGGCACGCGGGCTTCAGTAGTTGTGGCACACGGATTTTGTAGTTGTGGCTCGTGGGCTCTAGAGTGCAGGCTTAGTAGTTGTGACGCACAGGCATGTGGGATCTTCCAGGACCAGGGCTCCAACCTGTGTCCTCGGCATTGGCAGGTGGATTCTTAACCACTGCGCCACCAGGGAAGCCCTTTATGCTTTTTAAGAAAAGAATCTACCAGAGCCTCTGGCTCAGGGCCCAGTTGGTTGCAGAGCCAGCCAAGCTAAGGCTATGTCCTTTGTGCAGAAGTGTCGGATTGCGAGCAAGTTTCTTCATTTCTTTAAGCCTCAATTTCCTTTCATATGAGGGGCAATTGTAATAGAGAAGTTGTGAGAGAGTCCACACATACCCTGCATTCAACCAGTATTGTTACTGGTGTCAAAATAGGCGTTTGACTGTTTCCACAGCTATTCATTGTGGAAGATTGATTGCATCAATGGCCCCAGTTAGTGACTCCCTGTATCCATACCCTTTGCAGTGAGACTTTCTAGTCCCTGCCCACTCTGACTCCAGGCTCGCCTTATGTCTTGCTTTGGGCCATAGAATGTGGCATCTTTTAGTTTCAAGCCGGGGCCTCCAGGTGCCTTGCACTCTTCTGCAATCTCTTGCTTTTGAAACCCTTTCACTGTCGTATGAAAAAGCCTGGACTAGCCTGCTGGAGGGTGAGGACCACGTGGAGCACAGGCCGGTTGTCCCAGACGAGGCCATCAGGATCAGGCCATCAGTAACCTACAGACCCCAGTGGTGTGAGAGCCCAATTAAGGTCAGCAGGACTGCCTACATGACCCACAGCTGACCTCAGTTATGTGAGTAAGTCTAGCAGAGACCAGAAGAACTGCTCAGCTGACCCATACAGACTCGAGCAATCACAAGTACTTACTGTTTCATGTTGCTTAGTTTTGGGGAGAGTTTACTCTGCAGCAATAGCTAACTGATATGGTACTTAAAGTTTTACGTAGGCCAGTTGAAGGAGCGGGGTGATGCTGGGTGAGACTATTTGGAAGGTTACTAACTATATTACTAAATACTTAAGGCAACTTGATATTTTTAGAGTCTCAAGTTTAGGGATCAAAGACAGTGGTTCAGAGTAAACACTGGAATAAAACAGACCTGGTTCCAAGTCCCTGCTCTCCCAGTTACTAAACGTGCACCTTTGGTTAAATTTCTGAACCTTTTGATGACTCAATTTCCTCTTCCGTAAAATGGAGATAATAATAGTTATTGGGAGGGTTGCTGTGAGGCTCCAGTGAGCAGATGCATGCCTAGTGTTTAGTGTGGTGCCTGGCACACAGTGAGTGCTCAGAAAATATCATGCACTCTTCCTGATGATGAATCTCCAAAGGACATCTCCACATAGAAACATGTGGTTGCTGCACATCCAACTGGTAATGTAGGACAGGATTTTGCAATTAATTCATCTAAAGCTCTGATAAAAAAATGATGATTACATATATATATATATTTTTTCCTCCTTCTTTTAATTATAAAAGTAACATATACCTTAAGAAAAATCTCTTCTAGGGAAAAATTCCTGATTCAAGGAAAATTTGTATTGTGAGTTATGACTTATAATTGTGAATATTGATCTCCACTTCAGTGCATCAAAGTATATACCTTGCTTTTTTAAAGAAAGAAACGTGCACACCACGCTCAGTTGTGAGACAGGGGCATAAATCTGTCTTTGTTGCAAGTTGTAACAATTTACCCCATATTTCATTGGACAAGGAAGCAGAATAATCATCCACAATATCTAATGTAGGAAAAAAAATCGTCTGACTGTATAGCTCTCATGCAGAGGTTTAACTCAATAGGATATCTCAAAAGGAAATCAGATTTTGGTTTAACGTGCAGGACAAAACTTCCTTCAGTGATCAATTCCTTACCGGCTTTCAGATGGCACTCATTGATGTTTATTCCTAATGGAGAAAGAAAATTGTGGGGAGACAAGGAGTCAGGGTGGAAATTCTTCCGATTCTAGAGAGGAATGCTGTGTTTACTCCTTGTTCCTGAGCAGAATCAGGCTGGGTGAGCATTCACTGATTTTGCTGACTCTCAGTTGATTTAATTTAAAAAATAGTCATAAGAAACCTAATCCTTTCCCTAAACAGCACCTCTTGGCCTCTTTCATTTTGTCTTGTCTTCGTCATGTCATTGGAGTACCTGATGTTACCTACATACCTGTGAATACCCACAACACTCTGTGCGTACAGTCTAGGGGTTCCCAGTCCCTGGAGTGTATCAAGGAGCTCCATGTTCCTGTTTTAGACGGAGTGGCAAGTTCCCCAAATCCCATAACCCACTAGTGGATCTAGCCCCTTCTCACACAGATCAGATGGAAGCTTTCCATCACTGTATAGGCCACTTGTGTGTGTTACTGCAGGGATCACAGTGAACGCACTTGACATTATCACAAAAACTCATCTGTCAGTTGTCTGAAAGCCATACTGACTCCCCAGTGGGCTACAGAGGAAAGCTGTGATCGCATTACAGTTTGTGTGATCTACTGCGTGGTCCTGCTCTGGTGATCCTGAGGTTCTTAGGTCACACTTTCCTGCAGCCTCACTCTCAGAGGGCAGCAGTGTGGTCGAGGTGGGAAAGAGGTGAGCTTTGGTTGGGCGGGGGGGCCAAGTGCTGATGAGCACCCAGAGTCCAGCAGTGGGCTGCACTAGATGTTTATGGTGAGTTCCCTCTGGATTGGTTGGCATTTGTGCCTTATCGGTGGTTAAGTATTATGACTGTCACCCCTGGTTACATGTGACAGAAACCTAAACTTCTTATTGTACCAATCAAATCCAGGGGAGCAAGCATTACCTATCTGTCTGTCTCTCTTTCTTCCTCCCCTCCCCTGCTGCCCCACTCATAGGTGGCTGTCTCTGCTTATTTTGGAGCACAGCCGAAGATGTCTGCCTCATAGCTCCTGTTAATTTCAATCCATTTCAATCCTCTAGTAGAAACCAACCAGGGTCTCTGGATTGTAATTCTGAATTCCTGTGGGGGGAAGTATCTAACTGGCCAGGTTTGGGTCAGGTGTCCAGCTCTGGACTGTGGCTAGGGGGTCACAGTCACATTATACAATCATACCATTTAGCCTGCCCCTGTGAGTGATGGGAGAGGGGCAGTTACTGGAGGACACGGTGACAGGCGGCTTCTGCAGTGGCTCTCAATGATCACTACTTCCTGGCGTCCGCAGGAATTATCCTCTGTGTAACCCCCCTCCCCTTAAGTGTGAGCTGGATCTAGTGACTCTTGCTTCTAATGAACAGACTGTGGCAAAATTAGGTTACAAAAGACTGGGACTTCCATCTCGCTCAGACTCTTTCTCTCTGGTTCTTGTTTATTTGCTCTGATACAGCAAGCTGCCACGTTGTGCCCTATGGAGAGGTCCATGGGGCAAGGAACTTGGGGTGGCATCTGGCCAAGGGCCAGCAAGGAGCTAAATCCTGCCAGCAAGCATGGGCGTGAGCTTGGAAGCAGATCCTTTCCCACTCGAGCCTTGAGATACTGCAGTCCCAGCTGACACCTTGATTATAGGCTTGGGAGGGACCCAGAGCCAGAGGCACCCAGCTGTGCTCCGATTCCCTACCCACAAAAACCGTAAGATAACAGATGTTGTTTTAAGCCACTAAGTTTTCCTCCACCATTCCGGAAGTTCCACCCCTAAGCTAGTAAATTTTGGGCTAGTTTGTTATACAACAATAGATAACTAGGCAGGCACGTGGTGATTGAAGAGGCTGTGAGGTCAGATGACGTGTGTCTTGTCCTAACTTCACCAGGTGCTAGCTGTGTGGTTTTGTTCAAGCTCTTGAACCTGTTCAAGTCACATTCTCTTCTGTAAAATAGAGATAATAGTAATAATCTGGTTGTTGGGAGGACTAAATGAGTAACCCAGTGCCAGCATTAAGTTTAACTATATTAATATTGATTCATTCATTAACTAATATTAGCAATATCAATAAAGTGTAGCTACTGTTACTAAGCTTTCACAGCTCTGCTAACTCTATACTCTTGGGTTATTGTTGCTTCAGTTTTCTTCTTCAAAGAAGTGGAGAACTCTATGCCCTTTACAGGGATGATACAGAGAGGAACAAAAAACATCCAAAAATCTCTTTAAAGCAATTGGCTATTTAACTGCTAAATATGGAGGGCTGTTTTCATTTTACTCTTTTTGGTTTTATAGTAAAGAACAATTTCATATCGTGGAGAAGTCAAATAACAGAATTTGTGCTCTCCGATTCAAAATATCAAAAAATATTTGAGTTGATAGAATTTGTTTTTGCAGCTTCCTTCCCACAAAGGCGTCCAATAACCTTCTGCAGCCAATTATTTTGTGCTTCGAAATGCCAGGGCACTATGCGGGTGGCCATCCATCACCGAGACGGAGCCTAAGATGAAGAGCAGGGCGATGATCATTGGCACTTAAAAGGTTTCTGCCTTCTGAGGCCAAAGCCCATTGTGTCAGAGTTTCGTTGGGATTTGCTCACTAATTCGAAGCTCCAATGCTCCAAATGCTCATGTTTTCATTACTCCTTGGGGATGCTGGTTTCCTCCCACTGGCAGCTGTGGACCTTGTGTGATGATGGGAGATGTCAGATTTGCAGATCTCCCACCCATCTCACCTCCGTCTTTTCCCCCACTCCATCCCAAGACCACTGCCCAAGCCCAGATTTCCCACTTGTCTCCTTCTGTCATGCTGTGTCTTTATTACAGTGCCTGGGGCTCAGCCCGCCTGCTCTCATCTCCACTCCTTCACACTGCTGGGCCGCTTCCTTCCTGCGCCTGGTTGCTGAGTGGGGAGCAGCTTCCTGGTTCTCCCACTTGTGCTGTTCTAAAGTCAAGTACAATAGAAGCCCTTTCTGTGTTAAGGGTGACACTACTCCTTGTTGAGAAAACACAGGGCAGCAGAAAGAGTAAATGAGGGTTGTGGTAGCTAGATATCCTTCGGAAAAAAATACCAGGCTCTCTGAGAAGAGCTTGCTGCTGCCACCAGGCTGGGGTCTGTGTAAGTTCACCACATTTCATCTCCTCCCCCACCCAACCCTGTCCCTAAGGATGGTAGAGTGAAATGGCCAGTCTCCAAACAATTAAAAAAAACACTTTTTTGCTTCCAGAATCACTGTCCCCCATCACTCAGTGAAATAAACCAGTTAAAAATAATTGCCAGCAACAGCCAAACAAGGAAAAAGACCTTATCCTCATGCTATAAACTGAAAAGCGTCCAACAAAAAGAAAAGCAGATTCTGGTGTGACTTAGTGCAGCCCTTACATCCTCCTTTCCCCAGAGAGTGACACAAAGAAAGGAAGGAAGGTGCAAAACCTTGAGAATTCCCACCAATGCCCCTGATTTGAATAGAAGCTGACAAAATTGGGAGTAGGGAACTTAGAGAAAAGTCAAGGAAATCTCTTCCAAGAGTAGAGGTTTCCACCTATGATCTCAGGTTTTCCTGAGCCAGGAAAAGTCCCCAGGTGTTACCATCTGCCAGGATTCCATGATGAGTCAGGGAACGGAGGTGAAGCCCGAGAACACCCGCTCTTCCCCCGACCC
>NW_006789896.1:2540532-2553449 GCF_000442215.2 Lipotes vexillifer | reverse complement strand
CCCGCTCTTCCCCCGACCCCCATGGAAAGAGGGTACCCCAGCCTGGACATTGACAAAATCTCAGAAGAGAAGGTAAGCCCAGTCCTATACCAAAGGCTGCAGGAAGTTTGCCAAGCTCGTTCCCAAGTTTCTGCCCTCAGGCTATAGGAAAGTGGGCAGAATAGAGTTCCCTGGCCTCAAAATGTAGCTGGAAGGGGGGGAAAAAAAGGTCCTAGATAAGGTTAAGAAGTTGTCATCCTCTTTCTACAAAGCAGAATGAAGAACTGGGTAGAGCTGTACATTTGAAGCATGAGCAACGTGAAGCAACATGGTAACTAAGGAAGCATCCTGCAGGTGAGTGAAATGAAAGGAAGAGTCACTTGAGGACACAGGGAGGGGGAAGGGTAAACTGGGACGAAGTGAGGGAGTGGCCTGGACATATATACACTACCAAATGTAAAATAGATAGCTAGTGGGAAGCAGCCGCATAGCACAGGGAGATCAGCTCTGTGCTTTGCGACCGCCTAGAGTGGTGGGATAAGGAGGGTGGGAGGGAGTCACAAGAGGGAGGGGGATATACGTATGAATATAGCTGATTCACTTTGTTATACAGCAGAAACCAACACAACGTTGTAAAGAAATTATACTCCAATAAAGATGTTAAAAAAAAAAAAATGAGCACAGCAGGCGTAAAATAGATGCCAAAAAAAAAACCCAACCAAACAAACAAGGAAGCTAGTTAAAGTTCCCTGCAATTGCTTTGAGCTACAGAGGAAATTAAGAACATGAATTCAGTAAGAAAAGAGTTTGAGGGCTTCCCTGGTGGCGCAGTGCTTGAGAGTCCGCCTGCCGATGCAGGAGACGCGGGTTCGTGCCCCGTTTCGGGAAGATCCCACATGCCGCGGAGCGGCTGGGCCCGTGAGCCATGGCCGCTGAGCCTGCGCGTCCGGAGCCTGTGCTCCGCAAATGGGAGAGGCCACAACAGTGAGAGGCCCGCATAACGCAAGGAAAAAAAAAAAAAAAAAGAAAAGAGTTTGAAAAAAAACCCCAAAAAACACCTACTTCAGTGATGAAATTCAACAAATCACAAGATGAATGGAGAGGTCAGGAAAGAAGAACTAATGCAACACTCATTACCAGATGGTCATGGAACAAATTGTACAAACTTATGAGGGAAAGAAAGTCTAAATATCCTTTGAGAATAAAGGAGACATTTTTAAGCTTGCTCAAACTTTGCACCTAGGAGCCCTCTTGAAAAAAATTCTTGAAACCATGGTAAAAAGAGACAAATGGAGAAAGCATAGTAAAAGGAAATGAGTTAACTTGTATATGATGAGACCAAGGTTTGGGCCTGTACAACTGGGAGAGTGAGTTCCCATCTATTGACATGTGGAAGGCTGTGGGCAGAAGAGGTGTTTGGGACTGGAATTGGATCTCAGCTTGATCTGAGATGCCTAGGATGCATTTAAGTGGAGAAGTTGTGTAGGCAGTTGTATATAAGAGAATAGAGGTTGGAAGAGAGGTCTGGATTGAAGATTATATATATCTAGGAATCATAGATCTAGAGGTGACATTTATGGCTTGAGATTGGATAAGCTGTCTCAGGGAATTAGTGTAGAGAAGAGGGCCAAGAAATGAGCCTTTGTTAACCCCAATGTTAAGAGTCAGGGAGAAAGGAGAAATGAGCAAAGAAGACTGAGAAGGAAAGTCAGCGAGGAAGGAGGTAAACCAGAAGAAGGTGGTGTCTGAAAAGCCAAGTGAAGGATGGATATTAAGGAAAAGTAAGTGACTAACTGTGTCAAATGCTGCTGAGAGATCAAAGTAAGATGAGACTTGAAAATTGTCCACTGCCTTTAGCAATGCAGGAGTCATGAGTGATCTTGACAGAGCTGTTTCAATGGCGTTGTATAGTAGTAAGCTTGATTGAAGAGTTTAAGAGAATTTTCAAGAAATGCTGTTGCATATGGGGTGAAGAAAAGGGGAGGTAGCTGGCTGGGATGGTGGGGTCAAGATAATGCTTTGTAAAGATGGGACTGGATGTGGTGAATAAAGGATAAGAGGGATCATTTCTAATTCTGTTAGGCAGTTGGCCAGCTGGCTGTAGGCTCAACAGTGAGCTCTGGGTTGAACAAGTAACGTTGAGAATCATCAGGTTATTTAAGGATTGCCTGGAAATTTGACGAGACATCCTAGGGGAGCATGTAGACTGAGGAGGGTAGAATAGAAGGCCTAGTGGAGAACTCTGAGGACACCAACATTTAATGCATAGACAGTGGTACCGGAGCCTACAGAGAAACTTAAGGAAGAATGAGCATAGGAGGAAAACCAGGAGGTTGTTGCCAAAGTCACAGAAAGAGAATGTTTGAAGAAGGAAGACCACAGTGTTGAATAGTGTCAGGAGTTCAGTGAAGATAAGGGCAAAGAATTCCAGGTTGGATGTAACAACAAACAAGGTTATTTCAGGTCTTCAATGAGAGAGTTTCAGGGATATGATAGAGGAGAAACATTTTTCATGAGTTGAAGAATTGCTGGGAGATGATGAAGTGAAAACCATGATCCCACAGCTCTTTCAAGAACTTTGGCCATGAAGGAAGTAGGGGAGAGATAGGACAATGATTGGAGCAAGTCATGAGTTTGAGAGACTTATTTTCAAGATGGTAGAGACACGCATATGTAAATGTTGATGGAACCAGGAGAGAGGCTCCTCTGTGCCTTTGGGATGAAGTTCAGAGAGAGAGAGACCGAGAGATACAGGAAAGAGAAATGATTGGTGGAATCACATTCCCTGGGAAGGTGGAAAGACCCGGGGCACAGAGGAGAGAAGGAGGGATTAGTCTTAGACACCTATTGCATTATGGCAGGAAGAATAGAGAGTGCAGGGGGGAAGGGAGGGAGGAAGGGATAGTTAGGCAGTTTGGGATTGACATGTACACACTGCTATATTTAAAATGGATAACCAACAAGGACCTACTGTATAGCACAGGGAACTCTGCTCAATATTATGTGACAACCTAAATGGGAAAAGAATTTAAAAAAGAATAGATGCATGTATAAGTATAACTGAATCACCTTGCTGTACACCTGAAACTATCACAATATTGTTAATCAACTATACTCCAATATAAAATAAAACGTTAAAAGAAAGAATAGAGAGAGGGGCTTCCCTGGTGGCGCAGTGGTTGAGAATCCACCTGCCGATGCAGGGGACACGGGTTGGAGCCCTGGTCCGGGAAGATCCCACATGCCGCGGAGCAACTAAGCCCGTGTGCCACAACTACCGCCCCTGCGCTCTAGAGCCTGCGAGCCACAACTACTGGGCCCACGTGCCACAACTACGGAAGCCCGCGTGCCCTAGAGCCTGTGCTCCGCAACAAGGGAAGCCACCGCAATAAGCCTGCACGCTGCAAGAAAGAGTAGCCCCCATTCGCCACTAATAGAGAAAGCCTGCGTGCAGCAATGAAGACCCAATGCAGCCAAAAATAAATAAATAATAAAATTTTAAAAAAAGGAACAGAGAGTGGGTACAGATAAGTTTGGGATGAGTGGCAGAATTCTGAAGGAGTTCTCTTCTGATGGCTTCTATTTCCTTTGTGAAGGAGGAGATGAGGTCATCTCCTGACAATGAATGAGAGGACGATAGGGTAGGAAATATGAGAAGCGTGGGAGAAGTTTGAGGTAGTCTCTGGAAGAGAAAAAGACTAGTCATTTGGAAACACAGAAAGGGAGTTGGGGGAATAGAAAGGAGTTATTCGTTCCACTTTCTTCTTTGTCCACTGCACCCAAGAAATGGACCTCTTTTCATTTCGAAATGTTAAGGGGATTAAAAAATGAGTGATCATGGATTAAATGCTCCAACCAAAAGACACAGACTGGCTGAATGGATACAAAACCAAAACAAGTGGGGCTTCCCTGGTGGCGCAGCGGTTGAGAGTCCGCCTGCCGATGCAGGGGACGCGGGTTGGTGCCCCGGTCCGGGAAGATCCCGCATGCCACGGAGCGGCTGGGCCCATGAGCCGTGGCCGCTGAGCCTGCGCGTCCGGAGCCTGTGCTCCGCAACGGGAGAGGCCGCAACAGTGAGAGGCCCACGTACCGAAAAACAAACAAACAAATAAACAAACAAAACCCAAAACAAGTGATCAAGGAGGATGTGGATCAGTTGGACTTGGGTTCCTCTAGGTCTCTTGAGAGCCATTGTCAACAAGGCCCCCTCCTCCCTTCTGATCCCAGCTTTGCGGCCAGTTTTCTCATAAGCCTTCCTCAACTCCTTGGTTTGGAGGTATGAAGGGATTGTCGACCTAACTCCACCAGGGACTATGGATACACTGGAATCAGGATTCTGGGATTTGGGTTGAGGCAGAGAGGATGTTCAGTGAAGGAACCAGAGACATAGGAGTGTCTATTTTACCATCTTCTACAGCAAGGTTCCCAAGCTATGGCCTATGGGCCAAATCTGGCCTACTGCCAGATAGGTAACAAAATTGTATTTCAATACAGCCATGTCTATGTTTGCTTTCCAGCTACAACATCAGAGTTAAATGGTTGTGACAGTGGCCTTATGGCCCACAAAGCTGAAAATATTTACTATCTGGCTTTTTTACAGAAAATGTTTGTCAACCTCTGTTCTAGAGGAAAGATGGGGATGTTTTGGAGGAAGGAAAACCTTGAGAAAACCCCAACTTCTGAGTCTGTTTCCTTTTCTGCAAAATAAGGACACCATTCATTAAATCATTCTTTCATTTAACAAACATTTATTGATTGCTCACTGTGTGCCAGAAGCTGGGAGTGCAGAGATCAATAAGACCCGGGCTTGTTCTTTCAAATCCCAACAGCAGAGATAGATGGGTAAACAGATAGTTGGAATACTGAGAGATAAATGCTCTGTGCATGCCATGGGGATGAAAGTGGGGGGCGGGTGTCTCACCTGGCCCAGATGGACCTGGGAAGGCTTCACAGGTAAACAGAAGAGGAGGAACTCATCAGCATGTAGGGCTGCTGTGGATGAAGATGAAATCAGCCAGGGACTATTGCAGGCTGAGTGAAGATCAAGGGGAATGAAGGAGGGGAAATTCTTGGAAGCACCAAGATAGAAGGGGTAGGTGAAGGTAGATGGAGCAGAAACAGTGAGAGAGGCAGAAGGAGAATCAGGAAAGTGTCAGGAGTATCAGTGGGACACACAGGGCCCCATTCTACCACTCTGCCCTTGACATACCTCCCTAGCTGATCGTTGCCTGTCCAGTGGAGCCCAGATATGGTTTCACAATTGGCTCAACACAGCACTCTAGGCAGCCACCATCAATCAGGGTTTGCCCCTGTGATGAAACCCATTGGTGATCTTAAGGTATACACACTCTTAAGGTATATACAATCTTAAGGTGTACACAACCAACCTGTTAATTACAAAGCACCCCCAAATTGTATTGTGGTCTTACTATCAACTGTTAATTAAATAAAATGAAAGAAAAACTCAATAATATGGTAGTATGTGTAATTCAACCGAGATAGCAGAATTTGAAATCTCTTTTGGTAACATAAACATGACATAGAACATAACCTATTTTTAATAGATTCATTATACTGTTTTCAAATTGATTCTGAGAAGCAGACTCATTCCTGAAAATCATTCATACATGTGATTTAGCTGAACAACTGGATTTCTACAGTGTGTGGGAGTTTGAATGGTTTTAACAATGAGGCAGATTGTCCTCTTTTTTATGTTTAAAATTTTTAGGGAATATTTCAGACATTCAAAGAAGTAATGAGAATAATATAACACCCATGTATCTACTACCTAGATTTTTAAAGTGCTAATATTTTGCCACTGCTTCAGTGCTTAATAAAAAGAATAAAAACATTACAGATACAGTCGAGGTCCCCTTTTTTTTTTTTTCGCGGTACGCAGGCCTCTCACTGTTGTGGCCTCTCCCGTTGCGGAGCACAGGCTCTGGACGCGCCGGCTCAGCGGCCATGGCTCACGGGCCCAGCCGCACCGCGGCATGTGGGATCTTCCCAGACTGGGGCACAAACCCACGTCCCCTGCATTGGCAGGCGAACTCTCAACCACTGCGCCACCAGGGAAGCCCCGAGGTCCCTTTTGTGTTTCTTTCCCATCCCTTCTATCTTCCCAGAGCTTACCACTCTCTGGAGGTTATAGTTTGCATCTTCCTCATCTGTGTTTTTATATTTTTACTATGTTTGTATCAATAAACATTAAACAGAATTGTTACATGTGTTTTTAAACATTACACAAATGGTAAAGCAATGTAAAACTTCTGCCACTTGCCTTTATCATTCTACACTGTTTTTGAGATGCAGCCATGTTGATTCGTGTGCTCATTCATTTTACAGCTGGTCCTCTTTCTGTTCTTTAAAACCTGCCCAAATTGTTGAAGACAGAAAGTAGATACGTCTGACAGCTTCTCAGTGACAGATGTGAAATAGTTTGGTCTCAATTGTCTTCTCAGTTTTCCCTTTCTCTTCCTTAGTCTCCCTCCCTCTTTTCCTCTCCTGCTCTATTAAGGATTTTGAATAAAAAAAGAAACAGCAAAAGAAGGAATACTCTGCATGCAGGGCCTGAATTTAGCACCCTATCTTCCAGGAAAGAATAGACATTTTTCAGGAGCAGCTAACGTTTGTCAGATATGGGCTAAGTGCAAAAACCCTGTACTAAGCACTTTACATTCATTTGTTAATCCTCAGCGAGACCCTTGGAGATTTTTCTTGCCCAAGGTCACAGAGCTCGTAGATGAAGATTTTAATCTAGGTGCTCAGATGCTAGAGCTGATATGCTTAACCATTCAAAAAGAGAAGCCATATTGAGTCCAAGGAGGAACAGTGTTAGGTGAGCTGTTAACAGAAAGAATCCCCAGGGCTAGTGCTTTTAACAACTTTTGGTATGGATTTCACTTCTGAATGAAGTATCATAATGAATGTTAATAATAAATAATAACAAAGTACTTAAAAATTCACAGGGTTGAGTGTTACCTCAGTTCAGTTTTGTCACCTGAACTTCAGCCACCCATTGATTTCAAACTCCCTCCAGGATATTTCTGCTTGGCTATTTCTCTACCATCCCTAACTCTCTAAGAACCAAACTTAGTTATTTCTTTTCTTCTTGACCGTGTTCTATTGCTACAGATTCTGGCACCTCAGTCTGGCTTCAATGGTCCTGTGTACTCTGGTTCTTCACTACCTGCTGTGTACTGAATTGTGTCCCCACAAAATTCATATGTTGAAGCCCTCCCCCCTCAGTGTGGTGGTATTTGGAGGTGGGGCCTTTGGGAAGTAATTAGGTTTAGATGAGTTCATGAGAGGGGGGTCCCCATGATGGGATTAGTGCCCTTATAAGAAGAGACCAGAGAGCTTGCTCAGTCTCTCTCTGCCTTGTGAGGACACAGTGAGAAGGCAGCCTTCTGCAAGCCAGGAAGAGAGCCCTCACCAGGAACCATATCTGCCCACACCTTGATCTTAGACTTTCCAGCCTCCAGTACCATGAGAAAGAAATTTCCATTGGTTAAGATTCCCAGTCAATGGTATTTTGTTATAGCAGCCTGAACTAAGATACCACCTATACAGAGTTTTAATCTTATGAACTTTCTGTCCCTTTTCTGCAATTATCCTTCTTCTTCCCTGTTTTTTCACCTATGTTATTTTCCCTCTCCCCAAATAATAGCATCCTTTTAAGGGAAAAATTAAAGTCTCTTTCCCCTATCTTTTCATTACTAGTTCCCCCTTTCTTTAGACTCCTACAACACTTAACCTGTACTGTACAATATAGTACTTAGTTGTATAATGTTATTTATTTTTTAACATCTTGTGTCTGCAATGAATTGCTTAATGCTTCAAGGGTGGGCCATGTCTTGTATTCTATTCCACATGTCAGTGTTTCCCAAATAATTTTTTTTTAACCTCCTGAGACCATCTCATGGTAATATACATCCTCTCTTAAACCCTTACATTTAAAAAAAGTCATTTTGGTCATTTCTACAAAAATAAAATAATTAATTTTAAGTAAAAACATATTTTAGGTCAGCATATTATCAATGACTATTATAAATCTTGTTTTAAAGTTAATTTAAACATAATATTGAATGCTATTCATAACATAAAAACACATTTTGATTTTATTCCTTTAGTAAGTGACTCACTCTGTTTAGTTAACTTTAAATTATATGAGAAAAAAACATAAATTGTTAAAAAATAAATTTTATGAAAGACATTTCATACTGAGTTTTAGTCCTGAATATTTTAAAATGCAGAATGAAGTTTAGCTATGTTTACAGCACCAAAGATAGACAAAAACTGCTTTAATGATCAGATATTTAAAATTCTTGCATTTATGCTTAAAAATTAGTTGATTTGCTTTAATAATTTTTGTTTAGTTTCCAAACAGTAAGAAAAAAATTAGACTATAGGCTGCTGTTTTCAAGCACTTTTCAACAAATACCACCATGTACAAGTTCTAACCAATGGCTGAATAGACAAGTTGGTTATAATTTTTACTATATTTTCTCTTTTTAACATTGTATTTTGACAGTTTAAGGTGCTGCATGAGAATTTTGATCAGAATACAATTTAAAGATCTAGCGGAAGATCGTCATGAGGGGAATTGGACGACTTACTATCAGGTTTATAACCTTTATTGACTTCTGAAATTTCAGTGTCAATGTTCCCTTAGTTTGCTGCCTTTGAACAACAAGTCCATTCCATGTGGAAGGAAGAGAGGAAGCAGAACACTATGTGACAAAGAATAGGAACAGTTTAAGATTGTGTAATGGTCAAAACCAAGCCTGAGTGCTGTTCACTAAGTCGGGTAAGTGGGTCAAATGACTGAGCCATAAAGACGTTCACCTGGTCTTCACCAAATCGAAGCTGTTCACCTAAAGCTCACTTAGAGGCTCTCTTTACTGCATTAATGGGAAGCACTAGATACTCAATGTATGTATTTATTTGTTTTTTAGTGGAAAGAGATGCCATTTTTGCCTTTCATGCTGTGAATCTCTGTTTATTTCCCCCAATATTTTATTATGAAAAATTTCAAAAGAGAAAAGCTGAAAGAATTACATAGTGAACAGCCACGTGTCCACCACCTAGATTCTATAGTCATGAACATTTTGCTATACTCACTTTATCATCGATCCATCCTTTTATCCATCCATCAACCCATCTTATGTGTAGCGCATTTCAAAGTAAGGGGCAGATGTAGTATACTTCTCCCCTAAACATTTCAGCATGCAAATGGTTAACCTAGAGCTCAATATTTGTTTGTGGCTCTTTTTTTTTTTTTTTAAGCAGAATTTATATTTAGTGAAATGCTAATCTGAATTGTACCATTTGATGAGTTTTGACAGACACATAAACCTCTTAACCTAAATCCCCTATCAAGATATAGAACATTTCCATCACCCCAGAAAACTCCCTCTGGGGTTTTGGAACCACGATTTGTACATTGTCGCCTCACAGAATCTGAGGATGTAATTAGAGACTCAGCAAGTTGATTGGTGATAAATGATCACAGAAGCAGTTTAGTTTTTGTTTGCTTTGACAGAGAATTATAATCAGAGTAGAGGCCAGGGAGCCAGTTGTTTCAATTCCTGGATGCTACTTATGTTGTAGTCATGCCAGTTGAATATAAGGAACACTCAGAAACTGGAAAGAATAACTAGTTGTAGCTAGCTTCCACACAGGTACTGTGTATGATCATCAAAATATATTTTAAAAAGTTGAAACTAAATGCATTCACATAACTGCATTTTAATACAAATTTGCAAATACATTAGTGCAAGTCCTGGTTATTTCCTTTGAACTTTTCAAAGGTTTAAATACTAATTTCATTCATTCATTATATTTCATCTTTTCCAAAAACTTTGCGACAATCTACCTTCCTGCTTTTAGGACAAAATGAATAAAACTCATCTTTTTTTTTTTTTAAATTACTGGCCTACTGTAAGCATTTCTGGCCATGAATGTGGACTATAAAGTTGTTTTTAAATTACTGGAGGCAATTTCTAGGAATTCTCTGCAGAACAGATTGGCCTTGAAGTCAGGCAGACCTAGGTCCGAACCTTGACTCCACTACTGACTGACTGCATGACCTTCAGCAAATTGCTTAATCACTTTGGTCCTTGACTTCCCTGTTCATAAAATGGGGACAGGGGCTTCCTTGGTGGCGCAGTGGTTGGGGGTCTGTCTGCCGATGCAGTGGGCGCGGGTTCGTGCCCCGGTCCGGGAGGATCCCGCGTGCCGCGGAGCTGCTGGGCCCGTGGGCCGTGGCCTCTGGGCCTATGCGTCGGGAGCCTGTGCTCCGCGGCGGGAGGGGCCACGGCGGTGAGAGGCCCGCATACCGCAAAAAACAAAAAACAAAACAAAACAAAAATGGGGACAATACATATATTCACCAAATAAAGCTGTTGAGACGAGGAAATGAAAAACGGCAGTTTTCAGTGCTTAGCACATATTATGTACTCAAAAAATGTTAATGTGATTATTTTAGTAAAGACAGGCTCACTATAAGCTTTGTTATTTGGAATATTCCTGATTATATTTATAAACTTTGGGGAACATAGTGATTGTGTTTAAGAGATTACATACCCTTTATCTAGTCTTTGGTCCCATGAAAGAACAATATCCACAGCTTTTAGTTTCTAATTACTGTTTATTAAGAATCAGATGTAAAAAGCAACCAATTCCCACCAATAGCTAAAATAAAAAAGATTCACAACACCAAAATTTGGTGAGGATGTGAAGCAACCAGAATGCTCACATACTGTGGGTAGAGATGTAAAATGGTGAGAGCACTTTAGAAAACTGTTTGGGGGTTGCTTGAAGAGTTCCACGTACATCTCCCTTGGTGATTCTCAAAATGACAATAATGCTAAGGTTGAGAAACCCTGATCTATCATTACACAGCCATATGATGGCTAGGTATTTACCCAAGAGTAAAGAAAACATATGCTCACCAAAATGTCTTGTACTGGAATGCTTACAGAAGGTTCATTCCTAATAGCCGCAAACTGGAAACAGAACTCAGATGTCCATCAGTAGGAGAATAGATAATTAAACTGTGGTCTATCCATATAATGGCATACTACTTATCAATAAAAACAAACTACAGATACAGAAGACAACATGGATGAATATTGTCAGGGTTCAGAACACACTACCACCAAATATGGTGTCTTGGCATACTGAATATTTTAAGCTAAAGGAATTTAAGAAATGGTAGGTGCAGGAAAGACTCTCTGACCTTGCTCTGAAGCAGGTCATAAGAACCTTGTGTGAGAGATGCCCTCCCTATGCCTGGAGGAAAGAAACATCCTTATCTCCAAAGATGGAAGGACTCCAACAGGAATTTAAATGAACGTACCTTGCTAAATTTCCCCCAGTTTGCCACTCTTAGCTCATACTCATTTGTCACATTTTCCCACGACTTTCCACTTCTCATCAAACCTATATAAAAACACTCAGGTCCTAGTATAAAAACCTAGTATAGGACTTCCCCGGTTGTGCAGTGGTTAAGAATCTGCTTGCCAAGGCAGGGGACATGGGTTTGAGCCCTGGTCCGGGAACATCCCACATGCCATGGAGCAACAAAGCCTGTGTGCGACAACTACTGAGCCTGCACTCTAGAGCCCACGAGGCACAACTGCTGAGCCCGTGTGCCACAACTACTGAAGCCTGCACGCCTAGAGCCCGTACTCTGCAACAAGAGAAGCCACTGCAATGAGAAGCCCGCGCACCGCAACGAAGAGTAGCCCCCACTCACCACAACTAGAGAAAGCCCAAGCACATCAACAAAGACCCAGTGCAGCCAAAATAAATAAATAAATAAATAAATTTATATTAAAAAAAAAACCCCAAAATCCTAGTGTAAAAACAGTTTCTTCAGATCTTCATTTCCTTGTGAAGGCTTCCGTGTCACAAAAAGCATTAATAAATTTATATGCGTTTCTTTCGCCAATATATCTTTTGTTACAGAGCCCCAGCCAAGAACCTAGAAGGGTAGAAGAGAAAGATTCTTTTTCTCCCCTACAATATAAAAAAAAATTACACTGAATGGAAAGGGGCTGGAAACTAAAAATTATACACTGTAATGGTAGAATTTATATGATATTCTAGAACAGACAAATCTAAACTATAGTGTTAGAAAGCAGATTAATGGTTGCTTCTTGGGGGTGGGAGATTGGGAAGGGGCTCGAGGGAAATTTCTGGAATATTTAATAGGCCTTTGGCAAAAATGGTTGAGTAGTACACTTAAGATCTGAACATTTGACTGTATATATTATACCTCGAAAAAATTGAAAAAGGCAAACAACCTGTGAGTTTGGAAGATCTTGGAAGATCTTTTTCTTACAAACAGCTTTCCATTGGTCGCCCCTCAAACTCTCCAACAATTATATTTTCAGTGTTTCATTTTAGCTAGTAGATGTGTAATTGTATTTCATTTTGGGTTTTGTTTACATTTTCCCCAAAACATGAGGTCAAGCATCTTTTTTCTTTTTTTGCGGTACGCGGGCCTCTCACTGTTGTGGCCTCTCCCGCTGCGGAGCACCGGCTCCGGACGTGTAGGCTCAGCGGCCATGGCTCAAGGGCCCAGCCGCTCCGCGGCATATGGGATCTTCCCGGACCTGGGCACGAACCCGTGTCCCCTGCATCGGCAGGCGGACTCTCAACCACTGCCTCACCAGGGAGGCCCCAAGCATCTTTTCATATGTTTATTGGCCTTTTGGATACCATCTTTTTGAAATTTTTGTTCTGGTCTTTGCCCATTTTTCCACTGGGACATGTTTTCTCATTTATTTGTAGGAGTTATATACTCTGGATACAAGTCCTTTGTCACATATTCGTATGGTAAATATCCTCTCTCACTCTATAGGTTGCCTCTTCACTCTCAGTGCTGTCTTATGATGAATAAACATTCTTAATTTTTTTTTTTTTTTTTT
>NW_006789896.1:2462588-2540159 GCF_000442215.2 Lipotes vexillifer | reverse complement strand
GGCCTCTCCCGTTGCGGAGCACAGGCTCCAGACGCGCAGGCTCAGCAGCCATGGCTCACGGGCCTAGGTAGCCGCTCCACGGCATGTGGGATCCTCCCGGACCGGGGCACGAACCCGCGTGCCCCCTATTGGCAGGCGGACTCTCAATCACTGCGCCACCAGGGAAGCCCAGCATTCTTAATTTTAATGTAGTTCAATTTATATATATTTTTCTTTATGATTAGTGCTTTTTCCATCCTGTTATAAACTTTTTGCCTATTTAAAGGTTACGAAGATGTCCTCTTATATTTTCTGCTAAAAGAGTTATTGTTTGATCCTTAAAATGTAGATTGGCAATCCAAATGAAATCTATTTTTATTATGTGAGGTATGAGTCCAAATAAAGTTTTTTCCATATAGATATCCAAATGTCCTAGCACCATTTTTTTGAAAAGACTTTTTTCTCCACTGATGCATGTCCTGGAAGACTTGTAAAAAATGTATATATATATATATATATATATATATATATATACACACACACACACATATATATACATCGACATATACACATACATGTATGTGTGTATATATACATATATATGAGTGTATATATATATTACATAAATGGATCAAACTCTACACACAGTTCTATATTCTCCTATTTTCACACAATACTGTTGGCACATATGGCCTATTAATGGCTGCATAGTATTTCATTATATGGATGTACCATAAAAAATTTAATTTCCTTATAGCAGACATTTAGAGTAACCAGGTTTTGTTATTGATGTCATTAAGGTGCTGTAATAAACATTTTGTCCAAAGTGAGTGCCAGTTGTTTGTTTTCTAAAGATAAATTGCTAGGAGTGGGAATAGCTGGGCTAAGGTGCAAGGCCATTTTGTAAGGTAGTACCAATTTTCACTCTCCCTCACAGTATGTAAACCTGTTTCTCCACATTCTCACCAAAAGTAGCCATTATCGATCTTTTAAAATCTTTGCTAAGTTGAGTGAAAAGAAAACATTTCTAATTATTTTTTAAAAAGTTAAACAGTTTTGTACTATATCCTTATTGGCTATATTACTGTTTTTGGATGGCCTGTTCAAATCTCCCATTTTTCTTCTGAGGTTATCTTTTCTTATTGGTTTATAAATATATGTATGTTATGATAACAGAGTGTTCCCTAGCTTGGCTTTTCTCATGTTCTTCTGAGCACCAGTTTTAAGTCAAGCAGTACTAGGAATTCAATTCTACCTAACGGCAAAAGAAAACCTCTGCCCAGGGCCCAGGTGGGCGGGGCCAGCGTGTCCCGGACAGGTTGGCCCCGCCCCATCCCACGCCTCCACTCTCGAGGGGGCAGGGCCAAAGGACGCTTCGTCTGTGCGCGCAGTTGCCATAGCAGCCATGGGCGGGGGAGGCTGGAGTTTCCCAGCTTCTGTACCCGCGGAGAAGCGAAACCTAGGGAGCCGAGCTCTCGGCGCTGCGAGAGTCGCCGGCGCGCGTAACGTTGACGTGTGACGCCAGCCGGGCCTTGAGGCGCATGCGCGAGCGTGTGTCGGGGCTCTCGGGCCGCCGTCTGCAGACTTTCGGCGGCGGCGCAGCCTGCAGGAGTGCTTCTGCTCCTCTTGTCCTGCCGCGCTAGAGTAAGGAGGGCAGGTCCCTGCCTCCTCCCCGGCCTCCCGGCGCGCCACCTCCCTTCCCTGTGTCGGGGACACAGGAGGCCTGAAGGAACGACGCTCCCGGAAATCATCCCCACGAGCGGAAGTGGAGAATGCCCTCCTCGAGTGAGGAGAGGGAGTGAAGCGCAGCCTCTGTAGACTCTGGGGGCTGAGGTGGGCGTGAGCGAAGGTAATCCAGGCCCTGGTTCCGAGCCCGGGTCCTCCTTCGACTTTCCAGTGGGTTAGGCAGGGGCTGGAACTGAATTTCCTCCGGGTCAGGGACGGGGCCTTTCGAATGGAGCTTGGGATTCACTTCCACCAGAGGAAACTAGGTCTTGGGTGCTCCTCGCCCAAAGTAAAGCGCTGGATACACACTAGGCATTATTTTCACCGTTGCTAGGAGGAGGAGGAGTTGGCGGAAACACTTCTAAAACTCTTTCGTTTAAATGTTGGTTGGAGGAGTAACAATTGTATATGAGATATTGCGGGTTTTGTGTTAGGCCGGCGAGTTTTGCCGGTTTTCCCTTCGTGCCTTTGAGCAGGGGGTCTACATGACTTCCTACTCGACTCTGCAAAACAAGAATGGTAATACTGACCCTCCTAGCAGAATTATGATGCCACAAAGCTCTTCGGAGTGCTTAATGAGAGGGACAGAGGAACACATACTGGAAACTTTTACCTTATATCCTGTAAACCACAAGCATTTTTGTTGTTAAGCATTGCGGTGCTAGAGTGACGTTGAAGTGCATTGTTAAGACATTCAGAACCTAATAGGAGGAGTGCCTTTTGTCCTAATCAGATATCCCTTCAATTATTCGATACATACTTATTGAGTGCTTACTGTGTACTGAGTGCTTACTGTTCTAACTTCTTGGAAGGATAAGTGAGTAAAGAAAACAAAGATCCCTGCCATGTGGAGCTTAGGTTGTAGTTTTGGGAAGACAGTAAACAGTAAACATAAATAAGTAAATTATGTGTTAGAAGGAAAAGAGTGCCATGGGAAAAAAAAAATACAGCAAGGTTCTTACCTTTACTTTACCATTGGTAATGCAAGATGCAATTTTAAATTAGGATGTCAGGGTAGGCTTCACAGAGGAAGTGACACGAGTAAATTCTTGAAGGAGGTAGGGGAAGTAACTGTGCAGATATCTGAGGGAAGAGCATTCCAGGCGGAGGGACTAACTCATGCATAGACAGACTTTCCCCTTGCAGTGTGTCTGAGGTCTTACCTGAACAGCAAGAGAGCCTGTGTGGCTGGGACACAATTAGTAAGAGGGTTAGTACAAGAAAATTAGGTTAGAGACGGAGTGGGGGTGGAGGACAGACATCTTCAAGGGCCTTATAAGTTACTGTGAAGACTTTGGCCCTTACTTTGAGATGGGGAGCCACTGCAGCCCAGTTTTGAGCAGAGCAGGGATACAATCTAACTTAGGTCTTGCAAAGTTACTGTGGTGGGTATGTTTCAGAATAGAATGTAGGAGGCAAGGCTAGAAGCAAAGAGACCAGTGAGAAGGCTATGGGAGTAATCCAGGAGAGAGTTGACAGTGTCTACAATCAGGAGGCTGATAGCTGGAGGTGGGTGAGAAGCAGTTGGATTCTGGGAATTTGATAGTAGGAAACAATGTTTGGATAATTTGTGGATTATTGACCTGAACATTATTCAATATAATATACAATTTATATATAAATATATAATATATAATTTTGGTCTGTGTTCCACAGGTATAGTCGGGAAGAACAATGGAGTGTTTGAATCACTTTAGTTGTTTTCCTGTGAAAATAATTACCTATTAGCTTAAGTAAGATTTCAGAGCTTACCTACAACCATTAATTAATATGTGAAGTTAATGACTAAAATCAGACTTTTTCCAAAGTAGAATATAGTTGAAATCTAAAAGTTGTAATTTCCAGTTAGCAAAGTGTGAATTAGGACAGACTAACTTGTTGTAGTAAACTTTCATTTACTTTTATTTAGGATTTTAGTGAATGCCTTCTTTTTGCCATCTTTCAGAAGTTTGTCTAATATAGCTTCTAACAGTAAAAAAAAAAAAATCTAAGGTAAGAAAAATATATTAATGGGTAACTGTGATTATCCGCATTTTTTGTGCAATGTGTAAATATATGGTGGCAAACAGAAATGACTAAGAAGGTACTTGTTACTTTAAGAAGTTTACAAGCTAGTAGAGTAGACAGACTTGTAAATAGTTTAAACAAAATGTAGGGCTTCCCTGGTGGCGCAGTGGTTGGGAGTCCGCCTGCCGATGCAGGGGACACGGGTTCGTGCCCCGGTCCGGGGAGATCCCACGTGCCGTGGAGTGGCTGGGCCCATGAGCCATGGCCGCTGGGCCTGCGCGTCCGGAGCCTGTGCTCTGCAACGGGAGAGGCCACAACAGTGAGAGGCCCACGTACAGCTTAAAAAAAAAACAAAACAAAACTAGAAGGATGAAAAAGTGTGTTAAGAGAAGAGTACAAATGCTAATAGAATACAGTCTTCTGGCTGTTATTTTGTTTATTGTATTGCTCGCTCACCTTTATCTCCCTTTTAAATCTTCAGACTGGTGTAGAATGTATTGAATATGCTAAGTAAATGCAGTAGTCATGAACTGAAGCACATATTGATTAACATTGTGCCAACAAGTACCGTGTAATACTCATTGCTGTATCTGCTGGAATTTAGAACTTTTCCAACACTATGCCATTAAGCTTTGCTTCTTTCTCTTGTACCCCTATCCCTTTCCGTTGGACAGATGTTTTTGGTTTCTTAGGCAGTGTTAGAACACAGAATGTAGGGTTACTATTTGTAATTTGTATATTCATTAAGGATATTTCTTCAGTTAAAAATTATTCTATCAAAGAGTATTAAGTTTTTGTGACAAAAAAAATAATATTTTATAATACAAGCATGGAGCTGTCTGACCAATCATATAAAGCAGGAGTCTAGTTTAGAGACCTGCCAGGGTGAACGGTAGGTCAGTTTCAACATTGATCAGGAGGCTAACCTGTCAGGTACACCACAGTTGACAAGCAATATGGTGATGAGTGTTTGCTGGTAACCTGTAAAGGCGATTTGGTACCACCAAAGTGTGTGATTTAGCAAGAGAGTGAGATCTGGACAGAGGACATATTTAGCAATCTTTGTAGGTGAGTAAGTGGGTGGTGGCAGAGAGGTCTGGTAACAGGACCAGTGCTGGGTTCAGGTGCAGGAACCTCTCCTGGAAGGAAGTGAGATTTGGAGGGAGCTAAAAAAAGCTAAAAGTCACTTGTTAGAATTTGATCAAAGGTCACGTTCAGGGATGAATGTTAGTCTAAGTAAGTGTTTGGGGCCCTGTGGGCAGTGTCTCAGTGATGGGGAGAGGAGAACTTTGGAGAGGAGCTAGGTGTGTTACTTTGGTAATAAGAGCTGCCATTCACTGATGAATATTCTTTGGTATATGCTTTTTATATGCTAGCATGTTTTATCCTCATCTAAAAAAATGATACCTCAATTTTTTAAATAAGAAACTGAGATGTAGAGTTATTTGCCCACAGCCACTTACTAAGCTGTAAATGGCAGTGCTGGGATTTGAGCCCAGGTCTATCGGATAGCAAAGCCTTTATTCTTTATTCCAGATTGCCTCATCATGTAATGAATTGTCCTGACATTAGTCTTCCCATTTTTTGTGGGTTGTCATGATTGTGATCCAGTTTGCTGTGGATGAGATTTCACTCACTAATAAATTTGATTCATTTAATTGTGTGTTTTCTTTTTCTAGATTTTAATTTAATTTGAAAATGAGTAAGTGCAGAAAGCTACCACTGGGTTCAAGTCCTGAGACATTCAGCCCGGATGTTCTTGCTGATATTTTTGAACTCTTTGCCAAGAACTTTTCTTATGGCAAGCCACTTAATAATGAGTGGCAGTTACCAGATTCCAGTGAGATTTTCACCTGTGACCACACGGAATTCAATGTGTTTCTTGATTTGAAGAGCTCCCTAAATGAAGTGAAAAACCTACTGAGTGATAAGAAATTGGATGAGTGGCATGAGCACACGGCTTTCACTAATAAAGCTGGGAAAATAATTTCTCATGTGAGAAAATCTGTGAACGCTGAACTTTGTACTCAAGCATGGTGTAAGTTTCATGAAATTTTGTGTAGCTTTCCACTTATTCCACAGGAAGCTTTTCAGAATGGAAAACTGAATTCTCTACACCTTTGTGAAGCTCCTGGAGCTTTCATAGCTAGTCTCAATCACTACTTAAAATCCCATCAATTCCCCTGTGATTGGAGTTGGGTGGCTAATACTTTGAATCCATACCATGAAGCAAATGACAATCTTATGATGATTATGGATGACCGACTTATTGCAAATACCTTACGTTGCTGGTACTTTGGTCCAGATAACACCGGCGATATCATGACCTTGAAATATCTGACTGGACTTCAGAATTTCATAAGCAGCATGGCTACCATTCACTTGATCACTGCAGATGGAAGTTTTGATTGCCAAGGAAACCCAGGTGAACAAGAAGCTTTAGTCTCTTCTTTGCATTACTGTGAAGCTGTCACTGCTCTGATGACTCTTGGAAGTGGTGGCTCTTTTGTTCTGAAGATGTTTACTTTGTTTGAACATTGTTCCATAAACCTGATGTACCTGCTAAACTGTTCTTTTGACAAAGTCCATGTTTTCAAACCTGCTACCAGCAAGGCAGGAAACTCAGAAGTCTATGTGGTATGTCTCTACTATAAGGGAAGAGAGGCAATCTATCCTCTTTTATCTAAGATGGTGCTGAATTTTGGGCCTGAAATGACCAGGAAAGCTCTCTTTCCCCATCACATGATTCCCGAATCTTTTCTTAAAAGACATGAAGAATGTTGTGTGTTCTTTCATAAATACCAGCTAGAGACTATTTCTGAGAACATTCGTCTGTTTGAGTGCATGGGAAAAGGGGAACAAGCAAAGCTGAATAGTTTAAGGGACTATGCTGTTCAGTATTTCATGCAAAAGTTTCAATTGAAGCCTCTTTCCAGAAATAATTGGCTAGTGAAAAAATCTAATATTGGTTGTAGTACAAATACAAAATGGTTTGGGCAGAGGAACAGATATTTTAAAACCTACAATGAAAGGAAAATGCTGGAAACCCTTTCATGGAAAGATAAGGTGGCCAAAGGGTACTTTAATAGTTGGGCTGAAGAACATGCTGCATATCATCCTGGGCAAAGTGCTCTTTTAGAAGGGACAGGTTCCAATCTTGAGTGTCACTTATGGCAGATTTTACAGGGAAAGAAACTGCCAAGGGTAAACTGTTCTCCTTTCTGTGATGGTGAAATTTTAAAGGCTCTTAATGAAGCAATTGAAAAGTCATTGGGAGGAGCCTTGAATTTGGATTCCAGGTTTAGGCCAAAACAGCAGTATTGTTGTTCTTGTCACATTTTTTCTGAAGAATTGGTATTTTCTGAGGTGTTTAGCCTTACAAAATGCCTTCAGGATGAGCAGGATGTGGAACCCAGCAACCAAGTAAAGTGCCTGCTTGTGGGTTTTCCAGCTCTCCAACATGTCAAAATACATATACCATTGGAAGTTCAACTCTTGGAATCAGCTGAACTCATGACTTTTAGCTGTTCATTGCTTCATGATGGAGACCCAGCTTACCAGCAGTTATTTTTGGACTGCCTTCTACATTCTTTGCAGCAGCTTCATACAGGAGATATTATGATTTTGCCTGTACTTTCTTGTTTTACAAGATTTATGGCTGGTTTGATCTTTGTACTCCACAGCTGTTTTAGATTCATCACGTTTTCTTGTCCCACATCTTCTGAGCCCCTGAAGACTTGTGCAGTCCTGCTTTGTGTTGGTTATCAAGACCTTCCAAACCCAGTTTTCCAGTATCTGCAGAATGTGAATGAATTGTTGAGCGCTTTGGTTAACTCTGATGCACCCCAGCAGGTTTTACAGTTTGTGCCAATGGAGGTGCTCCTTAAGGGCACACTACTTGATTTTTTGTGGGATTTGAATGCTACCATTGCTAAAAGGCATTTGCATTTGATTATTCAAGGAGAGAGAGAAGAAATCGTCAGCAGCCTTCAGTTATGAAGTTGAACTTGTCCTTCCTGAGATTTAACTTCATGGCATCTTTCAGTTTCCATTGGTATTGCATCCCTTTGTATTGATTTAAAACCTTTTATTTTGAGGAAAGGCCTACTTTTGCATCATTTAAAGTTTCATTTTTTCTGGAAAGCCATCAGCTAGTTCTGACCTCTAGGGTATATACACTCACAGACATAGAGTTTTCTATGTGGTAGAATATATGCATTGAAGATATTCAACCTCAAACATGAGAAGTGTGTATGAGCTTGGGGTGGCCACATCCATGCTTGCATATGCAGTTTATGCAGTTGGTCTTATTTATCTGCTTAAGATTTGCACCTGTGTGCCTTCATTCAGATTAGATTTTTTTCCAACTAATTTTCTTTCAGTGGCTAATACTGTTAATGAATTGATAGAGGTCTTTGATGAAAGGAGGTGAGCCACTACTCAGCAACACTAATTTCCTTTAATACTGACCATGTTAGTTATGGATATGTGGAATTCATCATGCCAGACATCTTGTTACATGCCATTCATTGCCTTTAGGCCATCGATCCAGTTTACTTCAGTGGTTCAAATGAAGCTACTGTGCTGTTTTATAAATATTTTACTTAACCACAACCATCCAACTAGAAAGGATATCAAGACAGCTTCGAACCAAAGATCATGTTTAAAAAAATGAAAAATTATTGTGTCTAAAACACTCCTATATGAGTGAAAAGTTTCACTTAGCAATGGTGTGTAATTTTTAACTTCCTGGAAATAATCTGTGAACAAAAGATTTTTTTAAATTGCAAAGTAGTGTTTATGGTCTCATAATGTGGACATGTGAATGTGATGAATGTAGTGAGTACTGAAGAGAAATTTGAACGCTTTCAGAATGATGGTGTAACATTAAAATTTTTTAAAATTTTCATTAATTCTTTTTTTCAGTATGAAAGTAGCACTTCACCAGAAGATTAACCATGAGATCGTTACTTTATCAATTACGTTTGATTTCTTTTGAATTATATGTATTTGTCAGTATAAATGGGCTATTCTGGCCAACTGAATTAAGCAGATCTTTGTTACTTTGAAATTCTGCAAAGTGAGGAGTATGTGTATTGTCACATGTGCATTTTAGACATTTTTGTTATATGAAAAGTAAATATATTCTTTGATGTATTTGGTTGACAAATATTAACCTGAATTTTTTCATGTTCTTTGCTATTTTGAGTTCCATTATAGATTTATGAATAAAGTCATTAGCAGAGAGATTTTGTGTTCAGTTTTTTAAAGAGAATCATGGGGGAAGTTAAAAATATAACTTGGAAACACATTTTTTTTAAAGGAAGGTTTGAATGGGAGTTAATGTTCCTTCATTTCCTCTGATTTGTATTCATTAAAATTTAGTCCTTAATATTGCAATATTTATGGAAGCTCTGCTTCAGGAAAGAAATAGAATACTTAAGGGAGGGAGGAAGAGGGTAGATGTACTTCTTGTCAGGGAGGGTGTGGAGTACTAGAGGTAGATTTCTGAAAGAAATGTGATTTTCTTCTTGTGACTTTATGGAAGCTTTTATAGTTGTATAATGGTAGAAGTCTGATAGAAAAATTGGTTACCAAGAGAGAATCAAAAACCACTCCTGGGAAACCATTTTGCGCTTAATAGTCTTTATGCCTTGGTTGATTTGGTCCAATACAATGACTCAGTTTGTTTTTACTTGTTTTAACTATTTGATTAGAATGAAGTTGAAAGCCTAGGTCCAGGTTCTGGTACTAACACTTTCTTTTAAGCCCCTCAAATAAGTATTGAATGCTTAGTTGTTTTTAACATTAACCTGTGTTGGAATATGTAACATACCTGGTGTATGTTAGAGTATATTTTGGTTTTTAATCCAGTGTTTGGGATCAGTTGCTGTTCATCTGGTTTATTGGATTCAGATTTGCTCTAGAGGTGAGATACAACTTGAGGAAAGTTCATATTGAACCAGATGTAGCTGACGGGTACCAATGATTTATAAGAATTTCTCTTTAAGAAAAAGGGAAGGAAAAATGCTGTCTGAAAAATGAATAAAAAAATAGAGGAGGACCATAAGATGAGAGATGATTTGTATAGTTTATCAAGTTAGTTACAATGGTGTGTAGTTAGTTAGTTAAAAAAAATTCGTTTTAGTAGATTTTGAGATATTTAACTTAATTGTGATGCTGTTTATTTATTTATTTATTTATGGCTGCTTTGGGTCTTCGTTCCTTCGTGCGGGCTTTCTCTAGTTGTGGCGGTGGGGGGCTACTCTTTGTTGCGTTGTGCGGGCTTCTCATTGCGGTGGCTTCTCTTGTTGCAGAGCACAGGCTCTAGGTGTGTGGGCTTCAGTAGTTGTGGCATGCAGGCTCAATAGTTGAGGCTCACGGGCTCTAGAGCGCCGGCTCAGAAGTTGTGGCATGTGGCCTTAGTTGCTCCGTGGCATGTGTGATCTTCCCGGACCAGGGATCAAACCCGTGTCCCCTGCATTGGCAGGCAGATTCTTAACCACTGCACCACCAGGGAAGTCCCAATTGTGATGCTTTTTGAAAGGAATTTTTAACAGCCAGAAAATTTAAACATCACACATGTGTTTCCTAACAAACTTAGAGAAAGAGGTTTTACACATTTACTTTCTTCAGTATTGATTTTTGTTCTCCCTAAGAGAAAAGTCAGTTTTGTATTTTAGTGAGGGCTTTTATATATTATCCTAATGTCACATAAATATTTAAATGTGTTAAAAGTATCTTTTCTGAATAAATTTAAAATCCAAATTTGTGGACTTTCTCTATCTTTAGTTATTTTGTTTAAAAAGAATTTGCATTAAAAATTGTTTTCTACTCCAAAGATCTTGGAGTGTAATGAAAGAAGCAAAATATTAGGATAGTTGGAAAAAACATGTTTATTATGCTTTTGTTATTTTACTTATCTTTGATGAGAATACTGGGTCTTTTAAATATTTAAACCTTATCTTTTATTTCGAGATCAATTAATGATCTCAGTTAATGAGATCATTAATTGAATAGTTTTAACGTTAGTTACGGTTCTGTTATATGTGGTATGGGTATATGAAATGAGTTAATACCTCACATTTTTAGAAATGAAAATATTGATTATAAACCCAATCAAAATCTTATTTTCCATGTTTAAATACTTAATACTTTTCATTGATTTTTTTAAAAGGGCAACATATTTCGTTTAGTGTATTTTTGCTTTTGAAGGTGAAGGAGATTTTTAGTTTTGTTTCAGTTTTTAAAATGGTCTCAAGCAGTAAATGATTATTACTTTTTATAAAACCAGTACCTCCTTACAAAGATTTTAACCAAAGCATGAGAGGTTTTCTGTTAATTTTTATGTTCTAAAAAAATAAAAACATTTACTAGTTACACTGGTACAATTACGTCTTAAATTTCCTTTGTAATCTGTTTAATACAGTTTGAACAAAACTTAGACTTAATATAGATATTATCCTTCATTAAAACGATGAAAAATTATTATACTTAGATGGTACAAATAGCCAAGGCCTGGCTGAAAATTTGTTTACAACATAGTTGGTATTGAAAAGAGAGACTCAATTATTTGATAATAGGCCTCCCCACCTTTTTTTTTTTTAAGTTAGATTAAAACTTATTTCTGGATGATCTTAGTAGAACTAACTATAAAACAAAAATTTCAATATTTCCTAATAAATTTCTGTTTGGATGGTAAATGTTTTTCCAGTTGGCCTAATGGCCAAGTAGCAAAAAACTAAAAGCTTGATACTACATATAGTCACTTATAATATGTTGGTATGTTTTAGGGCATGTAATTAAAGCAGTAATCCTCAATAAATTTGTAATAATTTATTATTTTGTGCTTCCAATCAATGCATTCTTTAGTTTATATAAAATAGTTTATATAAAATTTTTGAATAAGAAGGGATTCCCCTGACAACCCCCTTCCATTCTGTTATTTGTTTTTTCTTAGTTTTGGTCAATACAGAAAATGAAGGTAATTTATCTTTGGATAAGTACAAGTTTATACTGGAATGTTTTGGGAAGAGGTGAAGCTGCTTTATAGCCACAGATATGGAAGATGCCAACTGTTCTTTACTAGTGAAAATATTTAGAAATTATCTGTCACTGAGCATAGGTTTGCATTTAATTTCACTCAATTGAAAATTTTATTTAAAAGTGTAATCTGCTTATGTTCATATATAGGTTGCGTACTCATTTACAAATTGTACCCATAATAGTGTTTTTCTAATTTTCTCAAGATCTTGACCGTTGTGTTTTTACAGAGTGTCTTAATAGATTAACTAGGTGTAATCATTCTATGTTCATTTATACCAAGTGCAGGAGCATCAGTTTAGCCTGTTACCAGGGATTTAATAATATTTAATATTGCAGCCACATTGTTGATTTGTGGCTTAAATTTGTTATGATATAGTTAAGGAACACATTTGTAGAGATTGTTCTTTTTCTCTATGTACACTGTGCTAAAAAGATACTTTTATTTTGAAAAGTCTACATATCTTTGTGGATAAACCTATTTTGTTTACATGTATATCTACATCTTTTTTCTCTTTAAGGGTTTAGGATTTAAGATTGTGTGCATCAACACCAAATTAATTTACTGGGCAAGACAGATGTGCTTTTACTGTCTAGACTTTTGGGAGTTCTATTCTGTTTCCAGTGAACTCCAGGACTGAAAATTTAGTTTTTATACTAGACTAGCTGAGAAAATTCAAAACAAGCACAGGTATCCTAACGAATTTCTTTTTTTTTTTTTTTGTTAGGGTAAACATCATTCCTGCAACTATCCTGTAACTCAAGTAATGTTAATCTCGTCCTGGAGCTGTTTTTATTTCGCTTACTGCTTGGGTCATTCAATTTGAAAATTTTTGATTGATTGATTTTTCTCTCTGGAACATTTTATTTGCAGTATTATATATATATATATATTTTATTGAGGTATAGTTGATGCACAATATTATATAAGTTTCCGGTGTACAACATAGTTGAGAATTTTTAAAGATTATATTCCATTTGAACATTACTTACATTGTTCTTTCTTTTCTTCCTCCATTCTCTCATTTTCTTGCCAGAATTATAAGCTCAAGGGCAAGGCACTATGACATATACTTATTTTGTATCTAATATTGTCAATATAGGTGTCTATAGAATACTATTTGATTTTGTGTTTTTATTATAGAAAACTTTCAAACATATACAACATTAAAATTAGATAACAGCCCCCCATACCCTCACCCAGTTACCATAACTATCCACATTTTTCTGAACTAATTTTATCCTCCACTTTTTTCTTTGGAGTATTTTGAAGCAAATTCATGAAATATCTCTAACAGATATCACACCTAACAAAATATCATCCAATACTTAGTCTGTGTTTAATTTTTCCAGATTGTCTCAAAAGTGGCTTTTTACAGTTGATTCAAATAAGGATCCAAATAAGGCTCACACATTGCATTTACTTAATATGTCTCCAAAGTCTCTCCACCTATTGAGTCCCTCTCCCATCATTTTCTTTTCCATGCTAATTTAACTGTCCTGTAGTTTTCCACATTCTGGGTTTGGCCGATTATTTTATCTTTTAACTTGTATGTATGCCACACATTGTCTATAAAATGGTAGTTAGATCTAGAGAATTGATTGCTTTTGGCAAGGATACTTCATAAGTGGTGTTGTGTACTTCCTTTTCTATCATGCCACAAAGCACAAAATGGCTGGCTGCCCCCTCTCAGTGACATTAGGGTTAGTCAGAGATTCAGATATCAATTTTATTTTTACCCTAAGTTTTCTATCAACCTTTCACTTAATAGCATTAGCTTCTATTGAATATTGATTTTTAGCTCTATTTAGGGGTTGCAAATTAGTTTTTCTGACCACATTTCTTCTGTACTAATTGGACTTTATAATATGTTCTTGAGGTCATCAACTATTTGTTTCTTCCTGAAGCAGTTTGTTCAGAAAAAGCTGGAGAAATGCTTGATTTTTTAAAAGTTTAATTTTTTTATTGAGGTATAGTCGATTTGCAATATTGTACTAGTTTCAGGTATACAACATAGTGATTCAAAATTTTTATAGTTTATACTCCATTTATAGTTATTATAAAATATTGGCTATATCCCCTGTGCTGTACAATATATCCTTGTAACTTATTTATTTTATACATAGTAGTCTGTATCTCTTAATCCCCTACCCCTATTTCCCCCTCCCCTCTTTCCTTTCCCCACTGGTAACCACTAGTTTGTTCTCTATATCTGTCACTCAGTTTCTTTTTTATTTTATTCACTAGTTTAATTTTAGAGTCCACATATAAATGATAACATTTGGTATTTGTCTTTCTCTGCCTGACTTATTTCACTAAGCATAATATTCTCTAGGTTCATCCGTGTTGCTGCCAATGGCAAAATTTCATTCCTTTTTATGGCTGAGTAGTATTCCATTGTATATGTATACCACATCTTCTTTATCCACTCATATTGATGGGCCCTTAGGTTGCTTCCATATTCTTGGCTATTGTAAATAATGCTGCTATGGACTTTGGGGTGCATGCATATTTTTGAATTAGTGTTTTTTTTTTCTTCAGATAAATACCTAGGAGTGGAATTGATGGGTCACATGGTAGTTCTATATTTCGTTTTTGAGAACCCTCCATACTGTTTTTCATAGTGGCTACACCAATTTGCATTCCCACCAACAATGTACAATGGTTCCCTTTTCTCCACGTCCTTGCCAACATTTGTTACATGTGGTCGTTTTGATGATAGCCATTCTGACAGATGTGAGGTACCTGAGATCTCATTGTGGTTTTGATTTGCGTTTCTCTGATGATTAGCCATGTTGAGCATCTTTCCACGTGCCTGTTGGCCATCTGTATGTCTTTGGAAAAATGCCTGTTCAGATCTTCTGCCCATTTTAAAATTAGGTTGTTTTTTTTTTTTTGGTATCGAGTTACATATTTCAGATATTAATCCCTTGTTGGTCATATCATTTGCAAATATCTTCTCCCATTCAGTAGGTTGTTTTTTATTTTGTTGATGGTTTCCTTTGCTGTGTAAAAGCTTTTAAGTTTAATTAGGTCCCATTTGTTTGCTTTTGTTTCCTTTGCAGTAGGAGACAGATAAAAAAATATATATTGCTACAGTTTATATCAAAGAGTGCTCTGCCTATATTTTCTTCTAGGAGTTTTATGGTTTCTGGTCTTACAAATGCTTAATTTTAAAAAACACTTTATCAGTTTTCAGATAAGTAAGTTGGTGTCTTAGCAACCTCCAGGGGTGACAGAAATTTTTTTTGCAGTTTTTTTAAACTATCTCTAGGACCTCATGGGTGGTTATATATTTGATGTATCTTTTTTTTTTTTTTTTTTGAGGTATGCGGGCCTCTCACTGTTTTGGCCCCTCCCATTGCGGAGCACAGGCTCTGGATGCGCAGGCTCAGTGGCCATGGCTCACGGGCCCAGCCGCTCCGCGGCACGTGGGATCCTCCCGGACCTGGGCACGAACCCGTGTCTCCTGCATCGGCAGGCGGACTCTCAACCCCTGAATGTAAGAACAGATATGAGATTCCCACCAGGGAAGCCCTATTTGATGTACCTTAGTCAATTACAATTATTGTTCTCACTTGGTGCTTGAATTATCCTGTTTGGCATGGGTGTGTGGGAGAGAGACTCCTTCAAGTTGATACTATGTCATTTTTTACATAATTCAAACAGTCTTTGATACTTTCTGGCACAGCATGTGCCAGTTTCATCTTTTATATTTTCTGCCCAGACCTGAGGTCATCCTGACCTTAGTGGGAATGTCTGCAGTGCTGTGGTTCTCAAGATTTTTGGTGCTCTTTATGCTCTTAAAAATTATTGAGGAATCCAAAGAACTTTAGTTTATGGGAGTTTATCTGTTGATATTTTCCATATCAGAAATTAAAACTGAGAAAAATTTTGTTAATTCAAAAACAATGATAAAACCGTTATATGTCAATGTAAATATTTTTTATGAAAAATAACTTTAAAAACAAAATTTAGTGAGAAGCATGGCATTGTTTACATTTTTGCAAATCTTTTTTTTTTTTTGTCTTTATAATAGAAGATGGCTAGAATCTCATATCTGTTCTTACATTCAGTCTGTTGTGACACAGTTTCTTTTTTTTTTTTTGCGGTACGCGGACCTCTCACTGTTGTGGCCTCTCCTGTTGCGGAGCACAGGCTCCGGACGCGCAGGCTTGGCAGCCATGGCTCACAGGCCCAGCTGCTCCACGGCATGTGGGATCTTCCTGGACCGGGGCACGAACCCGTGTCCCCTGCATCGGCAGGCGGACTCTCAACCACTGCACCACCAGAGAAGCCCTGTGACACAGTTTTGATTGAAGTACTTAAAATCTGGCCTCACATGACAATGTGGTTGAGAAATGGAGGAGTATTTAACAACCTCTTTATGTAATTATGGATATTCTTTGATGCTACTCTAGAATGTGACAGGTAATAGTTTCTTAAAAGTTGGTTGCAATGAAGAATCTTAAACTATATTAATAACATTTTATACTCTGTTACACTAACATCCACTGGTCTGTCTTGCACTTTGAGAGGGTCACTTACCCACATGTGGTTTTGTAACACCATGAATTTGTCATTTGGAAAATATCAGTTCATTGAATTTTGTACATCTTGCAAATGTTGACACATTTGATTATGTGGTATCAAAAATAAATCACATTTTTAAACATCCCCACTAATCTCATCAGAGAAATCTAAGTACTGAGAAGCTGTCACGCTCACGGTGGTGGATAAAGCTTTTCTAAAATTCTGATTTTCACTTGAGTGCTTGAATTTTATCATGGCAGCAAATATTGTCAGTTGTTTTCCTTGAAGTGACAGCTCACTTTATCAATTTTTGAGAAAATATCTGTCAAAAATACTCAAGTCTGAATAACTATAGTTTGTCTGCTGGTTGTTCTTTAAAGTGAAAATGGTGTTCCATGAAAAATGCACCACTTCAGTTTACAAGTCAGTCCACAAATGCTTCCTGGAGACAGCCATCCTGCTTGGACATGCAGCAGAAGTGCTTCATGTGTAGTTCCCATTTCTTCACCTAGAATATTAAAGATATACTCAAGGATTGAGACAATAAAATTCCTCACGTTTACTACTTCATCAAAGGTATTCGTAGGTAAAAATGGCTTCTCCTCCTCCCACTATGGTGTGTGTGATGAAGAATGACTACTAGTATAGTTTGTTGCCACTACCATGATTTGTGCTAAGACACCAGCAATTTTGCCCCCTGCTTTTGCATAACATTCACTAGTAACATAGTGAAAAGGGGAAATAATGTCTTGGTTGGGTCCACATACCACACTTTGAGAACTGGAGCTCTGGTGTTTCCCCATTATATCAGCTGCTGAGTTTTTAAAAGTTTATTTCATTATTTTTATTTATATTAATGAGGTGTTCCTATTTTTGAGGCTTTTAAAAACATAAGTGAGTGTTCAATTTTCCATTTTTTTAAATCTGTGAAGATAAGCATATTAATTTAGCTCTTTTAATATGATTAGTTGTATTAGTGGATTTCCTAATATTGAACTCCTCTTAACATTTCTGAAATAAGCACTGCTTGATCTTGATGGATTATTGGATTCTGTTTGCTCATAGTAGTTACAATATTTGCATTAATATTTATAAGTGAAATTGGTCTATAGTTTTATTGAGCAGTATTTATCTGGTTTTGGAATCAATTTTATATTTGCTTTATAAAAATAATTTGGATGTTTTCTTTTTTTCCCTTGTGCGCTGAAGGAGTGTAAATAGCATTTGCATCATCTGATCTTTAAGCTTTGGTAGACTGCTTTGTGAAACAAGCTGAGCCTGGTGTATTTTTGGAAGGGGGACTCATTTATGATTTCCGTAATTTCTTTTTACAAAATTCATTTGTTTAGAGCTTTTGTTTCTATTCGTGTCAGTTTTGGTATATTTACTTAGAGTGTTACTTCATCTAAATTTTATTAAAATTTTTTTTCCCATAAAATTGTACAGGGTAGTCTCATGATTTAAAAAAATTTCCTGTTTTGAGTTAGTTTCTTTTGTGTGTTTGTACTTTCTTTTAAAAATCAGGTTAACTATTTCTATTTTGTTGATTAATTTTCAAAGAACCAGCTTCTTTGGTTTACTTTTTGTTTTTTCTGTTTCTAACTCATCAATTTCTGCTTTATTTTTTTAAAATTGACATATAACATTGTATTAGTTTCAGGTGTACAACATAATGGTTCAGTATATGTATATATTGCAAAATGATCACCACAATAAGACTGGTTAACATTCATCAACATACATAAGTTACAAATTTTCTATTTCTTACGATGAGAACTTTGAAGATCTACTCTCCTAGCAACTTTCAAGTATACAGTATTTTTAACTACAGACAGTTGACTCTTGACCAACATGGGTTTGAACTGTGCAGGTTCACTTACATGTGGATTTCTTTAACTAAATGTGTATTATATACATACACTATACTGTCTGTAGTTGGTTGAATCCATGGATGTGGAAATGTGTATAAGGAAGGCTGAATATAAAGTTATACTTGAATATTTGACTGCATCGAGCATTGGTGCCCCTAATCCCTGACTTGTTCAAGGGTCAACTGTATATGTATTAACCTCCACCTCTGCCAGCCACCAACCTATTCTCTGTGTCCATGATCTCACTTTTTAAATTTTAATTTTTTATATATTACGTGTAAGTAAGATCATATGGTATCTGTCTTTCTCTGTCTGACTTATTTCAATGAGCACAATGCTCTCCAGGTCCATCCATGTTGTCACAAATGGTAGGATTTCCTTCCTTTTTTATGGGTGAATAATATTGCATAATGCATACTGCATTTTCTTTTTCTTTCTTTTTTTTTAAATTGAAATATATTTAATGTATAATATGTTAGTTTCAGGTGTATTACGTAATGACTTTACGTTTGCATACACTATGAAATGATCACCACAATAAGTCTAGTCTTGTAACTATCTGTCCATATGCAAAGTTATCACAGTATTGTTGACCATATTCCTTATGCTGTATATTACATCCTCATGACTTATTTATTATATAACTGGAGGTTTATACTTTTTTTTTTTTGAGGTACGTGGGCCTCTCACTGCTGTGGCCTCTCCCGTCGCGGAGCACAGGCTTCGGACGCGCAGACTCAGTGGCCATGGCTCACGGGCCCAGCCGCTCCGCGGCACGTGGGATCCTCCTGGACCGGGGCACGAACCCACGTCCCCAGCATTGGCAGGCGGACTCCCAATCACTGCGCCACCAGGGAAGCCCGAGGTTTATACTTTTTAATCCCCTATACCTATTTCACCCTCAGTTCTATTTCTGGCAACCGCCTCTTTGTTCTCTTTATCTGTGAGTCTGTTTTCATTTTTTTTTTTTTTTTTTTTGTTATTTTAGATTCCACATAGAACTGAGATCATGAGGTATTTGTTTTTCTCTGACTTACTTACTTTATTTAGCTTATTTAATACCCTCTAGATCCATCCGTGTTGTCTCAAATGGCAAGGTTTTTTATGGCTTAGTAATATTTTATTGTATATATATACCACATATTCTTTATCCATTCATCTGTTGATGGACACTTAGCTTGCTTCCATATCTTGGCTATTCTAAATAATGCTGCAATGAACACTGGAGTGAATACATATATCTTTTTGAAATAGTGTTTCTGTTTTCTTTGAGTATATACCCTGAAGGGAAATTGCTGGGTCATATGGCAGTTCTATTTGTAATTTTTTGAGGAAACTCCATAGTGTTTTCCATAGTGGCTGCACCAATTTACAATCTCACCAACAGTGCACGAGGGTTCCCTTATCTCCACATCCTTTCCAACACTTGTTTTTTGTTGTCTTTTTGATAACAGCCATTCTGATAGGTGGGAGGTGATAACTCCCTGTGGTTTTGTGATCATCTATTGAGATGATCATATGATCTTTTATCCATTTTGTGAGTGTGGTGTATCACATTGATTGATTTGCAGATGTTGAACCATCTTTGCATCCCTGGAATTAATCCTACTTGATCATGGTGTATGATCACTTTTAATGTATTATTGAATTTGGTTTATTGAGGTTTTTGCATCTATGATTATCAGGGATGTTGACCTATAATTTTCTTTTCTTGTGGCATCCTTGTCTGGTTTGGTATCAGGGTAATGTTGGCCTCATAAAATGAGTTTGGAAGTGTTTCTATTCTATTTTTTTGGAAGAGTTTGAGGACTGGTATTCTTTCTTCTTTAAATGTTTGGTAAAAATCACTAGTGAAGCCTTTTGGTCCTGGACTTTTGTTTATTAGAATGTTTTTGATTACTCATTCAATCTCCTCACTAGTAATCTGTATGTTCAGATTTTCTATTTTTGTGATTCAGTCTTGGTAGTGTTTTTAGGAATTTACCTATTTCTTCTACATTGTTTAATTTGTTGGTGTACAATTGTTTATAGTAGTCTCTTATAATCCTTTGTATTTCTGTGATATCAGTTATAACGTCTCCTCTTTTTTTTCTGATTTTATTTATTTGAGTCCTCTCTTTTTTTATCTTGATGAGTCTAGCTAAAGGTTTATCAATTTTATCTTTTCAAAAACCAGCTCTTGATTTCATTGATCTTTTCTATTGTGTTTTTAGTCTCTATTTCATTTATTTCCACTCTGATCTTTGTTATTCCCTTCCTTCTACTAACTTTGGGCTTCATTTCTTCCTCTTTTTCTAGATGCTTGAGGTATAAAGTTAGATTATTTATTTGAGATTTTCTTATTTCTTGAGGTAGGCATTTATTGCTATGAACTTCCCTCTTAGAACTGCTTTTGTGGCATCCCATGTTTTTGTATGTTGCATTTCCATTTTTATTTGCCTTAAGGTATATTTTGATTCCTCATTTAATTTCTTTTTTAACTCACTGGTTGTTCAGTAGCATGTTGTTTAATCTCTCCATATTTGTGAATTTTCTAGTTTTCTTCTTATAATTGATTTCTAGTTGCATACCATTGTGGTTGGAGAAGTTGCTTGATATGATTTCTGTCTTCTTAAATTTATTAATACTTGTTTTGTGGCTAACATATAATCTATCCTGGAGAATGTTCCATGTGCACTCAAGAAGAATGTGTATTCTGTTGTTTTTGCATGGAATGTTCAGATATATTTGATAAGTCCTTCTAGTATAACGTGTTATTAAAGGTCAGTGTTTCCTTTTGATTTTCTGTCTGAATCATCTATCCATTAATGAAAATGGAGTATTAAGAGTCCCCTATTATTCTTGTATTGCTATCTATTTCTCCCTTTATGTCTGTTAATATTTGCTTTATATATTTAGGTGCTCTTTTGTTGAGTGTGTAAATATCTCTCATTCTTTTCTGAGGGACAGCTTAGTCTGGTAAAGTTTTCTTGGTTGGCAGGTTTTGTTTTTTTTTTCTTTTGGAAGTTTGAATATATAACCACATCACATTCTCTCTTGGACTGCAAGGTTTCTGCTGAGATATTCAGTGATAGTCTTGTGAGAGTTCTCTTGTAAGTGCCAAGCTTCCTTCTCTTGCTACTTACAAGATTTGCTCTTTTTTAATTTTTATTTTTTGCAGTTTTATTATAATGTGTTTTGGAGAAGTTCTCTTTGGGTTGAATTTGTTTGGGGACCTCTGAGCTTCATGATCTTGATGTCTAAATCTCTCCCCAGATATGGGAAATTTTTATTCATTATTTCTTTAAATAAGCTTTTTGCCCCTATCTCCCTCTCTTTTCATTCTGGGACTTGCATAATGCATAGATAATGATGATGATGGTGATTTTGGTGCCCCTTAACTCCCTTAGGGTTTCTTCATTCCCTTTCACTATTTTTTCTTTCTACTCTTCTGACTGGATCATTTAAAATAATCCGTCTTCAAGCTCACTGATTATTTTTTTCTTCCACTTGATTGAGTCTGCTGTTGAAGCTCTTTATTGAATTCTTCAGCGCAGTTGTTGAATTCTTCACCTCCAAAGTTTCTGTTTGGTTTTTATTTATATTATCTACCTCTGTGTTGAAATTCTCGTTTTGCTCTTATATTATTTTCCCAATTTCATTAAGATGTGTATCTATAGTCTCTTGTAGCAGTCTGACCATCTTTAGAACAATTATTTTGAATTCTTTTTTGGGTAATCTGTGGATCTCTCTTTCTTTGGGGTCAATTACTGGAAGTTTACTGTGTTTCTTTGCTGGTGTCATGTTTCCCTGATTCTCCATAATCCCTGTAGCCTTGTGTACGCATTTGCACATTTAGGATCAGTCACCTCTTCCAAACTTTATGGACTGACTTTGGTAAGGAAAGACCTTCACCTTTGGATGGTGGCATGCTGGAGCATTTTGTGATTCTAAGTCTAGTGGTGTGGGGCACCAAGTGTGAGGGTGTGTTGTGGTTCTGGGTCCAGGAGTACATGGTGTCTTGTTAGCTCAGGCGGCTGGGTTCCATGGCATTGACAATTGCATGATCCTTGGAAAGAGCTGCAGGGGTCCACAGTGGCTGCAAGGGCTCCTGGTCCTCAGTGGTGCCTCTAGGTCTAGTGGCTAGGGACCAGGGCATGTGGTAGTGGTGGTTGGAGTCAGGGTATGTACATACTTGGTTGCGGGGGCAGCTGCAGGTGCCTGCATGGTGGCAGGGGCTGGCTGCAGACACCCGTGCAGTGGCAAAGGCCAGAGCCAGCAGCAGGGGCCAGGACCAACTGCTGTGGCTGCACGAACAGCTGTGGAGACCCTGGCTGTTGGTATGTACTCGTTTGACTAAAGGGGTAAGCCTTAGGTGAGTGCAAGGCAGTGGAGGCTAGTGATAGGAGCTGGGGCAGGCAGCTTGCAGGCACACACGTGCAGGGGCTTGCTTCAGGCCCATATAGCAGTACAGGCCACTGACAGGAATCAGGGCCATCTCTGGGTCCACAAGCTGCTGAGGGGGCCTTGACTGTCTCTGTGTACTCTTGTGGCTGCAGTAACTGGCCATGGGTGCATGCACAGCAATGGGTGCATGCACAGCAATGGGGATCAGTTTTGGGGACCTAGGCTGCAGAGACTTACTGGTAGCCAGTGTGGATCCTGGGCTTTGGTGGGGAGGGACTTGTGCAGATGGTGTCTTTGAACATGAAAACCTGTGAGGTGAAAATCTCAGCAGCAAAATCTTCAGGGGGCCTGCAGTGAGTACGCTTACTGTTGGTTTCCTCAGCAGCAAAAGCTGTTAGGGTCCTCTGCGAGCAGTCTGCTGGGATCTGCAATGAGATCTTCAGTGATAAAAGCTGGAGAGGCGGTCTACAGTGTCCGCAAGGGCTATTGTGGTCCTCAGCAGTGAAGACTTCTGTGGTCCTCTGCAGAGCCGGCTACTGGGAACCACATTTGCTCATGCTTCAGGACTGATACTGGTAGCTCCTGCCCTTCTCTGTTCCTAGCCATCTCTAGGTATCTCAGCCTTGCTGGTCTCTGGGCAGGGTGAAACTGAAGTGGGTTCTTCGTGCAGTGCTCCGAAAGGCTGGGGAAGCTGGTTGCTCACCCCACTTTCCTTTCACTGATGAGGGAAACTTCAGGCTGAGGAGTTTCCTCTTAGCACTGAGCAGTGCCAGCCTGGGGGGTGGGATGATACAGACAAAATGAAACTATTCTTCCTACCCTTTTTTTGTGGTTATTTTCAGTTTTTTGGCTCCATTGTGTTGCTGAAGCTTCTTAAGTGGACTCCTGAGCTCTCCCAGAGCTAATTTCATTTATGGATAGGTGTCTAATTGTTATTCTTTGTGTGGGGGGGGGGTCTCCTACTCCACCATCTTGATGATGTCACACTTGTCCAGTCCTTTAAAAATGTCACACTATTGTCTTTTAGGTGCATGGTTTCTAACAAGATGGCTGTTATAATTGTTACATTATTTCTCTTTAGTAATGTGTCTCTTTTTTTCCCCTTTGCCTTCAAGATTTTCTCTTTGTTCTGTGTTTTCAGAGGTTGAATTTGATATGTCTCCATCTTGCTTGGGTATTTATCTTGGTTGGTGGTTTAGATCTGTGGTTTGATATATGCCATTAATTTTGGAAATTCTTAGCCATTATCCCTTCAACTATTTATTTTATCACAGTCTCTGTCTTTTTTTCCTTCTGGAATTCTAATTGAACATCTATTAGATCATTTGTTGTTGTCTTACAGTTCCTGGATGCTATATTCTGTTTTTATTTTTAAATATTTTTTTCCTTGTTGTTCAGTTTGTATGTTTATCAAGTTCACTGATTCTTCCCTTAGCTTTGTTAAGTCTACTAATGAGCTTCTCAATAACAGTCTTGATCTCTATTACTGTGTTTTTTTTTTCTAGCCTCTCTCTTTTTTTCTCATAGTTTCTCTCTCTCTGCTGAAATTCCTCATTTGACAATTAGTGTTGTCTAATTTTTCCACTGGAGCCTCTGACATATTTTTCATAGTTATTTTAAATTCCCTATCTGATAGCACCAATTTCTGTGTCATGTATGAGTCTGGTTCTGTTGATTGTTTTGTCTCTTGGCATTGTGGGTTCTTTCTCTTGCTTTTTTGTACACCACATTACTGGTAATTTTTTTATTTTTTAAATAGGGGAGATAGAGAAGAAGGATCTGGGAAGGGCTCCATGCCTTTCCTGCAGCAGCTGCTCTTCCACTCCCCTAAGCCTGTACCATGAGGAGTGCTTTCTCAGGACTCTTGCCATCATTTTTTGTGAGTATCCATTGGAGTCTGCAGAGAGAGAGGCCGGTGAGTGGTGTGAAGTCCCCTTTATCTGCAGCCTTTAGAGCTCCATACTCTGTCACCAGCCTTCACCAATTTCTTAACAATTCTAGGTGAATTCTTCTTACCAGTGTTCAAGTGCCCCAAGTAAACAAGTGCTTGCATTTCATGTCTCCCTGTAGGCATTTGTCTCTCAGATTTGGGGCTGGTTGGCATTTCTTCAACTTCAGCTCTGTGATGGATCCAGGAAAAGTCATTAACTAACTAGTTCAACTTTTTTTTCTATTATAAGGTCTTTTCCAGCTCTCAATAGCCAAGCAGAAACCCAAGACCCAAAACCCGATCCTTCTTTTTACCCCCTAATATCTCTACTGGTAGGATGACTCTTTGTCCTGATTTACACCAGTATAATTATTAATAGCATCCCCCTTACATTCAAGAGTTTCTTCATTTGGAAGATAAATTGTATGATCAGCCTCTCCTTGAAAATATTACATAATGAGGTTTCACTAGGAACATATGTTAAGTTTGGATGGATTTATTTTGGATAAAAATCAAATATTGAAGGTCATTTTGGTAATATTCAAAAGGACCTGAGGAGAAAAGGTGTAAATGAAAGACATCAACCAAATCCAATATGTAGCCTTTGTTTGGATCCTGTTTCAATCCAAAACAGTTTTTTTTTCAACAATCAGAGACATTTGAACATGGGCTTAGGTATTAGAAGATATTAAAAAATTATTATTTGGTTAAATATTACAATGATATTATAGTTATGTTTTTTAAAAATCTTATTTGTTATAGATAAATTCTGATGTATTTGGAGGTGAAATGGTATGATAGTGGGAATTTATTTTAAAATGCTCAAAAACAAAAAATAAAGGTGAACGGTGAGAGAAATGTGATAGATAAAAACGAGAGTGGCAAAATATTGATAATTACTGAAGCTAGGTGATAGGTAATTATTTTATTATCTCATCTTTATTGTATTTTTTGTCAATTTCCATAATAAAAACTTTTAAAAAGAGAGATAAGAATATAATCAGGAATCTATTTCTTAAAAAAAAAAAAAAAGGTAATTATCCTAAAATTTAAAGTGGTAAAGGTGAACTTTTCTTGTGGCAGATCAGAGGTCAGGCAGCCCTGCCTAAAATTTCATTTGAAAACTTCCTGTGCTTCAGTGATTATTTAGCAAACCAGATAATCTGTGATATGACAGGTACAGAGAGAAGAAAAAGAGGTGAAATGCCATGATTTCAATGTAGTTCAGTCCTGCATACCCACACTGGACCAGGAGGAGGGAATGAACCTTGCAGATGTCTTATTAATCCTGGTTTAATTCAGTGTCCATTTCGTGCAACTTTACCTTAAGGATACGCTCTGCTATTCTTCCCTTTATCCAGGTTCTCACTGTCCCTCCATTCTCTCCTTTTTCATAATTTGGAGAGACAGATGCCTTGGGAAGTGGATAGAAAGGTTATAAACTCTGAGGGGCCAAGGACTATTCACTGTTTTGAACAGTGAATGGTATACCTAGTACCATTACTGGCACATGAAAGACATTAAATAAATATTGGATGAAGAAATAAATGAATAAATTCACATTTGCTACTTGCCACATGGAAGGGACCTACTAAATATTGTTATTTGTTCAATTGAATTGTGAGTGACAGAACTGAAAAGAGAATTTTAGAGTTTTATGTGCATTTAGTGCTGGACCTCTTCAAGTGTTCGAAGGATGTCCAGATGAACAGAATTAGCCAACGTGATGTCTGTGAATAGGCAGGGGAAATCAAATGAAGTGCAGCTTCATTTAAAATAAAAAGAACATTATGCAGTTGCATATAGGCCACCTTTCTTTCAGATGTATTTATGGGAATGATTAGGAGAGGACAGTGATTCTCTCCTCCCCTCTAAAAGTCCTTAGCTATAGTTCTGCCAAGAAATCAGGAGATTGTAATATCCTGTCCACAAAAAGTTGGTATGACAGGTACCCTTAAATAAACAGGTATAATTAATCATGGTGCTGTTTGTTTTGTTGAGCATGCAAGAGTGACAAGTTAATAATAAATCTCCAGCTCATACAGGGGTGGTGGCTATAAGGAGATGCTGTGGTTTAATTTACATCTTTGGAAGGCACTGAAGATTTAATAATCTCCCTGTCTCATATATCAAACTAACACCCCTGAGGTAGAAAAGCAAAACATTTTTAACTATTAATCTGAGAAGTAATAAAATCTTGTCTCAGATCACAAATAAATTGAGTTTATGGTGGTCTTAATGGACCCCTAGTAGGTGTGATTTATTCAGATTCCAAAGCCGCTTAGGACCCCTGGGAACCTTGGCTGCAAAACCATGCAAGCTGGGAACACCATGGGAATTGCCAATCCAATCAGAAGATGTAGACCGAGGGCAGTGACAGATTTTACTTTAGATCTACCCAATAATTTATTTCACTTTCTATGTCGACTACAAATAGATTATGGAATACAAGTGTATGTGAATTTGAGATTCAGTTCTAAACAATTGCTTTTAGTTTTTGCTTTGGCTTAGTTCTGCTTATGTTAATACTTGTTCTTAAAAGATCAAAAGCTGTTTTGAAGTTTTTACTAAGTGTAGGATTTTGACCTGGCTCGAGAAACTGGGATACAGAAAGGGGAAAAAATCCTTCATGGCACGATGAGCCACTTGTGACATCTAAACTGTGTTCAGTCTTCCAGCTCTTTGTTTCTTAAGAAGCTAAGCTATGGGGTGTATTGAATTTATTAATTTGAAAAACTGTCTCCTTATTGATACTAATAGAGAAGATAATCATCTTCCTTGTTTAAAGAATGGACCATAATGGTCTCAGAGAAAGAGGAAGGTAGAATTATATGCATTTGCTGTATGTACAAGTGTATTCGTTGCTCTAATTTGCTATGAAATAATTTTTATAATGAAATTAGATTATAAAGTATGATTTCTGTTCATCTTTTTACTAATGCTGCTTATAATTTCAACTGAATCATTGCGATGTTTAATGTACTGTTATAGGAAGTAGAACATAAACATATCCAATTCCCCTCATCCTTGTACCTTCCTTCAGCCCTGTGGCTCACAGCTGTAAATTAAGGTTGCATTTTGTCATGTCTTCCAAGGGCACACTGACTGGCATAGAATGAGATTCACGCTTCAACTAGCATATCCATTCGACTTAGCAATTAGGAAAACACATAATATCACCCCAGATATACTTTGGCTGCTTCTGCCTGCCTCTCTTTGAGGAAGGCTATATTCTCCTGGTCAGGAGTTCAGGTTGGGCCAGGTGGGAGAAGCCTTAGAGGAAAATCTCTTCCTCCTTTGTATTCACCTAGCAAACATCCATTGACTCCCTTAGGTCATGGAGATGTAAGGACAAACAAGGACAGAGGCAAAGAGCACTGTATCAGTTGCCTATTGCTACTGTAACAAATTACCACAAACTGAGTGACTTAAACCACACAAATTTATTATCTTCCTGCTCTGAAGGTCAGAAATCTAAAATCCAGGTATTGGCAGGTCTGTGTCCTTCTGGAGGCTCTAGGGGGAAGTCTGTTTCCTTGCCTTTTCCAGCTTTTAGAGGCTGCCTGCATTCCTTGGTTCATGGCTCCTACCTCAAATCACTTCAACTCCTGCTTCTGCTGTCGCATCTCCTACTATTCAACATATCTCCTGCTCCCTCTTATAAGGATTCTTGTGATGACATTGAGCCCAGGATAGTCCAGCATAATCTCCTCACCTTAAAACCCTTAATTTAATCACATCTGCAAAGTAGTATTTTCCGTATAAGGGGTTCCAGGAATTAGGATGTGAATGTCTTTGGAGGCAGCATTATTCAGGAAGAATTTGGCATTGGACAGCTCTGCTACTCTCTGACTTAGTTTGACGATGAAGTAAGTTTCTTCACCTCTCTGAATCTCAAGCTTCTTATCTGAGAAATGGAGTAAGTAATACCCGTCTTATAGGTTTGTGTGAAGATCAAATGCCTGAAAATAATTAGCATCGTGTCTGACACATATTACTAGTTCAACGAATGGAAAGTTAATGGATTATTGTTTTTACTATTCAGTGATGAAAGGGCACAGTCTCACCTCTTTGAGAACTTGTAAGTCTAGTGGAGAAGATAAACACCTAAACAAGTCATTATAAGTCAGTGTGAGGCAGTGTTACATGGGCTATATTTGTCTCAGGCTACAAGGTCCTCCATGCATGATTTCAGTCGTTCGTTTGTAGATGATTACCTAACATGAGTTTTGAGGTGAAGAAAGGCAAAACATAAAAGGTCGTCTGAAGCTATGACTGACGTGGAACGTCAGGTCCTGGAAGGTTGTGTATTTTTATTTTGATGATCTCATGTTTTTTCCTAAGAAAAAACTATTTCCTGCTCTTGAGATATTATGTTAACTTTCTTGGACTTAGGGTATATGCTGTTTAACAAGTTAGGGCCTTGGACGGCTCAGACTACATCATATGGTAAAAGGAGAGACCATAGTGTAGGTCTGTAAAGGAAAGTTGAAAGTCTTCTTGCTCCTTTCTCCTCCTGTTGCTACTGACTTTCACACCGAAAGAGTGCTGATCTGTTTGGAAACGTCCCAGGATTGTAGCTGGGCCATGTTTGCTGGTGACTAGAGTCCCTGTAAATGAAAACGTCCGCATTCTGAGTGGGTACCATTGTTGTGTCTCTCCCATCGTTGTGGCTTGAGTGCCGAGGACCAGGGTTCACACTTTTCCTTCTGTGTATCAACTGACCTGAGCACGTGTGCTCTCCCTATTCTGTCTGTCTTGTTTCCTAATTCTGCCCTCATTTTACCTGACCCTTCAGCAGCAAATGATGCAGACTCTTCATTTGGCTTCTAGAATATCACTTTCTTGTTCTACCTCATGTCCACTCCTTTTCTGTCATCCCGGTTGGATCTTTCTCATTTCCCTGACTTAATATTCAAATTTACCAAAGCTCAGTCCCAAGACCTGTTATCTTTTCTGTCTCTATTTATCCCATTTGTATGGATTTAAATACCATCTATATATTTATGGTGCTGGCATTAGTTTTCCCTTGCTGCTGTAACAAATTACCACAAACTTAGTGACTTAAAACAACACTAATTTATTATTTTACAGCTTTTTAGGTTAGAAGTTTGACACAGTCTCACTGGGCTACAATAGCCTGTCAGCAGGGCTGTATTCCTTTCTGGAATCTCTAAGGGAGAATTCGTTTCTTCATCTTTTCCAGCTTCTAGAGACCTCCTGCGTTTCTTAGCTTGACTCATTCCTTAGCAACATCATATCTCCCTGAATTTTCTTCCTTCATCGTCTCTCTCTCACCACAGCTGAGAAGAATTCTCTGATTTTAAGGTCTCATCTGATAAGATTGGGCTCACTCATATAGTCTGGGATAATCTCCCCACCTCAAGGTCCATACCCTTAATCACATCTGCAAAGTTTTTTGCCATGTAAGGTAATATATTCACAGGTTCTGAAGACTAGGTCATGGACATCCTTGGGAGGACATTGTTCTGCCTTCCACAATGCCCCAATATATGTCTCCAGCCTAGACCATTCTCCTTAACTCTAGGACCATATATTCAATCACCTACTTGACATCTCTGTTTGGATGTTTAATAGACACCTCAAACCTAATTTGCCCAAAACTGAGCCCCTGGGCAACATACATATGCATATACTATATGTACATACAAACATACATATACACACATATATGTATATATATAATTTGAAGTTAAACTTTGAGCTTGGTATGGAATCTCAGCCCTCGATATCCAATGTCTAGAGTTCATGCAATCCAAAAGCTCCCTGCTAGAGTAAACTTGTATTCCAAGCCCCATTTTATAAGACCCAGAAAGATTTTGACCATGTCTGGAGGAAAAGACTCATCTCTTGACCTTCAGTTTGATGCATGGAATACATCTTATCCCAAAGATAGAAGTGATAATTTGAGACATCATAATGTTTTCTTGGCTGTGGCTCAGCTTTTTGTGACATTAAAAGATTATTTAGGACCAAGTGCAAAACCTATCCTTTGTAATCCTGTCTGTGAACCGTCACTGGTATGACAGGAGGGGTCAATACAGACATAAGGACTTCCTTCCCTCACTGATAGGGGAGCTGGCCTCTGGCCCCCACAGCTGTTCCCTGCTGGAACGGTCATAGTTCCTAGGTGCTCTTTGACATTCTGAGCAGCTGCAATAGCAAGCAATTTAGTGCAAAATAATTCATCAGTTAATCTCTTTGTTATTGGACATTTCAGATGCTTGTGCCTTAGTTCATACTATAAATGAGGTGGGATGTGGCATGACTCTTGATTGTCACAAATCTCCCAACGTATGGTTGTTCTGCCTGTCCCGCCAGTGACCCGTGGGGACTTCCAGAGCCCAGAGAAGAATAGGGACAGTGTTAGGAGATGGTGAGACAGGTAGCCTGTGGGTTATACACAACTCCCTCAACATTAGCAGTGACTCCACCCTTTGTCTACCACCCCAGGAAGCATATTAGGATGCCACTGAGTGAGTGGGCTAACTTTGGGGCCTCTTTAACTGTGACTAAAAGTACGTTATTTGAAAATTTTAATACTTGAAACATTGGTGACAAACTAGTTTCAGGATATCATGGTTCAGAGCTACTGCTCTCTTGGAATACTTTTAATAAATAAAAGAAATGTAAAGCAATGTCCACACACTTCAGCAGAATTGTCCAGAGGCCTGACTTTTGCCAAAGCTGAAAAATCCCTTGGAAATCTTCAGCTTCACACTTAATTACCACCTCCTTTGGCTGTTTCTCTTTTACTGCTTTTCTCTCCTCCCCCTGTGATTTCCCCTTCTTGTTGCCAAACACACGTTCTCTTCTAGACACCATCTGTTTTCAGAATATATTTGCATTTTCCTTTTCCTTCCCAAAGTAGCCCTACTTTGGGGCCTATGTTTTCCCCTCAGTGGACTGCTTCCACTGTGTTACCCCATGCCTTGGTGGGAAGGAAAGCTGTGGCTTGCCGAATTGAAATATAACCAGGAACCCAACAGAGACATTCTTCTGGACTTGGAAATGTGCCCCCACCCTCTTAAGGACCTCAGGGTACAGGGGTTGGTTTGTGGTATGTCTTTTTTTTTTTTTTTTTTTTTTTTTTTTTAATTTTTATTTTACTTTATTTTATTTTGGCCATGCCACACAGCATGTGGGATCTTTTAGTTCCCTTAGGATGATCGAACCTGCACCCCCTCGTTTGAAGCACGGAGTCCTAAGCACTGGGCCACCAGGGAAGTCCCCAGTAACTCATTTCTTTTTATCACTGAATAATATTCAATTATATAGATGTACCACTGTTTGTTTATCCATTCACCTACTGAAGGGCATCTTCATTGCTCCCAGTTTTGGGCAATTATAAATAAAGCTGCTATAAACATTTATGTTCATGTTTCTGTGTGGACGTAAGTTTTCAGTTCATTCGGGTAAATACCAAAGAGCGTGATTGCTGTTTTGTAAGGTAAGAGTATGCTTAGCTCTGGAAGAAACTGCCAAACTGTCTTCCAAAGTGGCTGCACCATTTTGCATTCCCACCAGCAATGAATGAGAGTTCCTGTCGCTCCACATCCTCATAGCATTTGTTATGTCAGTGTTCTGGGTTTTGGCCATTCTCATAGGTGTGTAGTGGTTTCTCACTGTTGTTTTAATGTGCATTTTTCTAATGACAAATATTTTCATCCGCTTATTTGCCATCCGTACCCATCTATATATCTTCTTTGGTGAGGTGTCTGTTCAGATCTTTGAGATTTTTTAAATTGGGTTTTTTGTTTTCTTACTGTAGAGTTTTAATCATTTGCAAAATTTCAACACAAGTCCATTATTAAAATGTGTTTTGCAAATGTTTTTCTCTCTGTGACTTGTTTTTCCATTCTCTTAGCAGTGTTTTTCACACAGAAGAGGGTTTTTGTTTTAATGAAATTAAACTTATTTAGTTTTTCTTTCATGAATCATACTTTTGCTGTTTCAAAACTCATCATCCAATCCAAGGTCACTCAGAGTTTCATATTTTATTCTAGAAGTTGTATAGTTTTGCATTTTACATTTAAGCCTATGACTTATTCTGTACTAATTTCTGCGTATTGTGTTTTTTTCACGTTATGAATTGTTTTTTTTTTCCAAATTCACACAATGAGCATCTAATGAACACTTAAGAATCACAGCTTTCAGCATGCTTGATGATTTCGTTGACCAATTTTACTAAATGACGAAATCTATGCTTCTACTTTTTTAACAAAATAAGTATAAACTTAAATATTTAAAACTAATAATTGCACAAACACTGCAGAGCAGACAAAGATGACACAGAAGGAGCTTTTTTTATAAATTTATTTATTTATTTATTTTTGGCTGTGTTGGGTCTTCGTTTCTGTGCGAGGGCTTTCTCTAGTTGTGGCAAGTGGGGGCCACTCTTCATCGCGGTGCGCGGGACTCTCACTGTCTCGGCCTCTCTTGTTGCAGAGCACAGGCTCCAGACGCGCAGGCTCAGTAGTTGTGGCTCACGGGCCCAGTTGCTCCGCGGCATGTGGGATCTTCCCAGACCAGGGCTCGAACCCGTGTCCCCTGCATTGGCAGGCAGATTCTCAACCACTGCGCCACCAGGGAAGCCCCTGTGGTATGTCTTTAAGATAGCTTTCCTTTGTTATAAAACTTCAAAGAATTCCAAAGTATCAAAAGGAGAAAGTGAAAGTAATTCTTTCCAGTGTCTGCCATTCACATCCCTCAGAGGGCCATGAAATCCTCAGCCACACTCAGTGACCCTGTGACTGCTCTCAACAGTGCGGCCCATGTCCTTCTAGTCTCTTTTGCTATGTGTGTATCAAAATGTGTAATATGAATACATAGACATGTAAAACAAGTTGGATTATACTGTACATGTTGTCTGCAGCTTGCTTGCTATTATTTTACATAAATATGGGCATCTTTTCATGTCAGTACACATATATTTTCTCATTACATTTAACAACTAGTATTCCACTGTATGAATGTACCATGATTTATTTACCCAACCCATTACTGATATATATTATTTCTAATATCTTATTATTATTACCGGTGCCTGACACATTTATCTTTACGCTTGTGCAGCTATATTCTGTAGGATAGTTGGAATTGCTGCATCAAAGGGTATGTGCATTTTGAATGTTGATAAGGGTAAAAGATATCTTTAAAAGGGTTATGCGGGGCTTCCCTGGTGGCGCAGTGGTTGAGAGTCCACCTGCCGATGCAGGGGACATGGGTTCGTGCCCCGGTCCGGGAAGATCCCACATGCTGTGGAGCGGCTGGGCCCGTGAGCCATGGCTGCTGAGCCTGCGCGTCCCGAGCCTGTGCTCCGCAGCAGGAGAGGCCACAACAGTGAGAGGCCCGTGTACCAAAACAAAAACAAAAACAAAAGGGTTATGCATTTTAAACATGGGTAGATACTATCCTAAACTTTATATGTAATCACTAACAGAAGCACAGCATTTTCTTCCTTCAGTTTTCAGAGATATGAGATAAATGATACTAATTTGTAGCATGTAAAGCATCTTACAAAGTATTTTTATTCAACTTATTTAACACTCACAGATATTCTATAGGGAGATAATGTTATCTCCAATTTACAGGTGAAGAAACAGAGGCTCATCAAAATTAAGTGATTTGCCTAAGACAGTACACTTGGGTGGCAGATCCGAGACCATCTTTTATCTCCAAGCCTGAAATTCTTTGTCCTACAGCACTGCTGGCTTCTCATGGAGGAGCGCAAAACCTTCTGCTGTGGTGGATTGACTGAGCATAGGTGCAGGGGAGAGGGAGCGTGGAGGGAATATTGGTCAGCTAACCCCTGAGGCGTACCCGTGGACATACAGACTTTTCTCTCTCTGCCATCACTTCTTTGGTGATGTTATTTGGTCACACCTTTTAAATACCTCACTGTATGTCATCGAGTCCTAAACTTATATTTCCAATCTAGAACTCTCTCCTTAACATATCCTATATGGAACTCTTGATCTTTCCTCCTAATCTTGCTCTGCCTATAGCCATCTCAATTGGCTACTACCTCATCCTTTTAGTTCTTCAGGCCCAAATTCTTTTCTTTTTTTAATTGAAGTATAGTTAATTTACAATGTTGTGTTAGTTTCTGGTGCACAGCAAAGTGATTCAATTATACATATATATATTCTATTTCATATTCTTTTCCATTATAGTTTATTACAAGATACTGAATATAGTTCCCTATGCTATACAGTAGGACCTTGTTACTTATCTGTTTAATATATAGTAGTTTGTATCCTTTAATCCTAAACTCCTAATTTATCCCTCCCCCCGCTTTCCCCTTTGGCAACCATAAATTTGTTTTTTATGTCTGTGAGTTTGTTCCTGTTTTGTAAATAAGTTCATTTGTATCATATTTTAGATCCCACGTATAAGTGATATCATATGATATTTGTCTTTCTCTGTCTGACTTAACTTCATTTAATATGGTAACCTCTGGGTTCATCCGGCCCAAATTCTTGATTCCTTTCATTCTCTCATACCCCTCATTCTCAGAGAATAGAACCAAGGCCAGACTGCCAGTTCCTACCAGGTTTGTAATTAAAATCCAGGCATGCCTTGCTTTAAAATACACCTAGATTATACTGCTTTATTCTTATCCCATTAGCCTGAAGTGTAGTTCTGATTTGACTCTTGGGATTTGTACTCTAGTTTAGGAGTCCATGGACTGAGTGAATGTTTAGACATGAGATCACGTTCTTAATAAATTATTTCTCCTGGTTTCTCAGACTACAAAAATTGAAAATCTGAGTTAACCTTATTGAAAACATAATTAATCTTAGCTCAGGAGATCACTGGGCCCAGATTTTTAAAAACAAACCAGTCCTTCCTAGGTTAGTTCTTCCACATTTCATGCATACATGTTGGGGGAAGAAAAATAGGGATGAGAGGAGTCCCAGAAAGGAGCCTCTTGCTCTGCTGCTTATTCTCTCCCTCGCAAAAGTACAGGATCAGAATGAAGATCTTCCAGTGGAAAGGCAGCTGATTTTGGGGGTTTAAGCAGGAGCTGAGGCAAAGCTGTGGATCTTTCTCCATGCACAAAGGAATGCAAACTCTTAAGTAAACCATGGTGAAAAACTTAAATTACTGATCAGAAGGGGGATTTAGCTTGTCAGGAGATTTGATTTTAATTTTAGTGTACACTTTTGGTATTTGTGTTTCTGTTTACACGTTTTTGTATAAGAAGAAGTCATACTTAGAAAACAAAAGCTGAACAGTATATGTGCTATTTTAGTTATAATTTAGTTGTCAACTGGGACCTCCCTGGCCTTAGGAAATTTTGGTAAACTTAATTCAAATCCTCAATTTTCCAGCCTGATTAGAGTTTGCTTGGGACAAAGGGGGTTCCTGGAATGCGAGCTTTCCAATGCTAACATTGGAAAAATCCTACACAAATCACAGGTTGGTTACTCTGAGCTTGACTGAGTCCAGAGCCCTTGCTTAATTTTTTCTGCCTCCTTGTTGTGACTTCTCTATTCAGGCTTTCTCAATTCTATCCCGGGAGGACCTGCATCCAAATCTCAGTTCCTTCATGGATTTCCACAAAAGAGTCACTTGGCACTTTGCATTTAAAGAAGTAAGCACCTTTCCTGAAGACTTAAAGGGTCAAATATTACACGGAGTGGCCTTTAACCATGTCTTTGGCGTTTTAGCATCCATCTCTTTCTTTCTGTTCCCTTCAACAAAGCAGCAAATTTGTTCTCTTGTCTTATCCAGAGTACTTCTGTCTCTCAAGGTCCTTGGTGGCAGGGGTCCCACATTTTATTCCATAGGGTACACCAAGAAATTTTTTCAAGAAAGGTGGGTCTCATCTAAGAGGAAGTCTTTACCCAGCTACTTAGAGAATAAAATTGTGTCCATTACATTACATAATGAAGAATATTTTTATACAAACATGGGCAAAAAGTTTTGACCTGATTTGGGATTATAAAGCTGCCTTCCTTTTTTCCTCTTTGCTAAGATCTTGTAAGATGCAACTCTACCCCCAATTATATAATGCCATTTTTTTTTCTTCTCTCCTGGAGCTTACCAGTAAGGACTAAACTGAGGATAGAGCTTAACTGTCTTCTTGTTTTAGGGACATCATGGAATTTTCCTCAGAGGTATGTGGCTTTATGCATTAACAAATGCATAAAGGATACTGGCTATGCGAGGGGGAATTGAGTGTGCATCTTAAAAATCAAGTGATGCATCTTTCCTAATGGAAGGCATTAAAGATTGAATTCTGTTCTCCATAGTGGCTGTACCAATTCACATTCCCACCAGCAGTGCAAGAGTGTTCCCTTTTCTCCACACCGGAAGCAGCCGCATAGCACAGGGAGATCAGCTCAGTGCTTTGTGACCGCCTGGAGGGGTGGGATAGGGAGGGTGACGCAAGAGGGAAGAGATATGGGAACATATGTATATGTATATGTATAACTGATTCACTTTGTTATAAAGCAGAAACTAACACACCATTGTAAAGCAATTATACTCCAATAAAGATGTGAAAAAAAAAAAAGATTCAATTCTGGCTTGGACCAGAGGCAGTAATAATGAGGAAGTTGTCAAAACCATTCATCAGGAAGGGTCTAGAGGGAAGTAAGGTCAGATGGACGAGATTCTGGGTGGTCTAGAGCCTCTGAGTGAGGATTGTTTTGCTCTTCTTGGAAATGACACACCTGAGCAGGGATGGGAACCTGTTTGGGATGGAGGTCAGAAGTCTCGCCTGGTTTCTAGTTCCTCTTATTCATTATGTCTGGACTGTGGGAAAGTCACGGAGTGTTATTAATAGGGAAATTAACCAAGAGAAGTGGGAGACATGGGGAAGGGCACACATGGGAGATATAAAAGGTGGGTCAAGAGAGTATAAAATGTCTAGAAACTTCTAGAAGTCTCTGTCCAGGTCCCTATTTGAAAAGTTGTGCTTTAGTGACCAGAGAATAATAATAATAATAATAATAGTAGTGGTAGTGGTAGTAGTTGCATGCTTACTATATGCTAGACATGGTGTTTAATGCACACACAGAAAGGTGTTCAACCAGGAAAATGCAAATTGACACTGCAATGTGACAGTGCTACAAATCCACTAGAATATGTAAAATGAAAATGTCAGAAAATACCAAATGTCATTGAGGATGTGGAGCAACTGAACTCTCATACGCTGTTAGCAGGGATTTAAATTGGAACAACCACTTTGGAAAACTGACTGGCACATCTGCTAAAACTGATACCCTCTGACCCAGAAATTCCACTTGACCCAGAATTGTATACATAGTTGCACCAAAAGACATTTACAAGAATTTTCATAGCAGCACTACTTACAATAGCCCCCAAATGGAAACAACTGAAATCTCCATCAAGAGTAGAATGGACAAATAAATCAGAATATTTGCAAAATGCTCTAGTATACAGCAGTGAGAATGAATGAACTCTACCTATGTGTAGCACTATGTATGAATCTCATTTGCGCCTCACAGTAACTCTATGAGGTAGTTATTATTATTACTTCCATTTTACAGGTAAGAAAACTGAGCACAGAGAGGGTAAGTTATTGCCTAAGACCACACAACTAGGAAGAGCAGTAGCTGGGATTCAAACCCTGGCAGTTGAATTCCAACCCTTAACTACTATGTACCACTACCCCAACCTCTAGCTGTACAAGCGGCAGGTACTTTGTGTATATGCTGCTTTAGTGTAACACACCCAGAGGCACAGTGTGGAGCTGGTACAGGTGGGCCCTGCAAAAGGCATCTACCAGCTAACTTTAATTACCATGTGCCAGGCTGTGTACAAGTGCTTCACCTAGAGTATAATGTTTAATCCTCACAACAGCCTTCATAGTGGGTACTCTTATTGTGCCCATTTTTACAAATGGGGAAACAGATATGGAGAGGTAAACCAGTTGACTAAGGTCATATCACTGGTATGTGATGGAGCCAGGATCCCAAGCCAAGTCTGTGTGCTACAGAGTCTGTGCCCTTCACTATCCCACCACGTGCTTCTCTTCAGCAACAACCAGGAAAGCAAAGCTGCAGGGCCTACATCCTAACAGGAACCGCTGCTCCTGGTTACAGAGCTTGAGTTCTTTGAGCTATATCAACTGACAAAAACAATGAGTATTTGGGACCAAACCCTGAGGTTTCATGAGGCCATTTGACTTTTAAGCAAAGTATCTGCCATGGGTTATTTTCACCCACCTTCAAGGGAAAAAGAAGCCTGCATTTCCATGGCTTTGACCACATCTTCCTGGAAACAAAAAAGATAGATAGAAATCTCTGCAGCTTTTGAAGTTATGCCAAAGTGCTCCCAGGCAGGCATTTGAGCATGGCCCCCTTTTAACAGCCAGAGCTGAGAGGACTTGTACTGGGGAGAAAGGAAGGGTTACTTAGCAGATGGGTGCGTGTGGAATTCCTTGGTGAATTCTGAAACAGGCATGGGCCTGCACCCCAGGGTTCTCCAAGGAGAGGAGGCCTGAACACTGGCAACCTCTAGCCAAGAAACAGATGCCAGGCCTTCCTGCATTGCCAAGAGCAGAAGACATCGGGGACTCAGGTTCTTTTGCTTGAATGTGTTGATGGAAGAGTGAGAGGGTAGGAGAGTTGGGGCATTTTTTATATTTCTTCCTGAGTGTAGAGTTTCATCATCAACAGCTGGAATCATTACAGTAGCTTCTTACCTGGTCTCCCTAACTCTAGCCTTTCTCCTCCCTGATTGACCTTTCTCACAGCCCGCAGGTAGTAAGTCCATACCTGACACTCTGGCTGCCACTTCCCCAAGTAAACCGTGCAGTTGAATGTTGCCATGTCTTTGCAAATGCTGAATCCTCCCACTTAACGTGGCACGAGCCTACTTATCTTTTTTTTTTTGGCCGTGCTGCGCGCCATGGGGGAACTTAGTTCTCCAGCCAGGGATCAAACCCACATCCCCTGCATGGGAAGTGCTGCGTCTTAACCACTGGACCACCAGGGAAGTCCGAGCCTACTTATCTCTGAAGCACCAGTTCAAAGCTCAGTCTTTGATGTGGCCCTCCCTGACCACCGTCCTAGATAAAAGGAAGTCACTGTTAACTCCTTAGCCACTCCCAAAATGATTTTTTTTTGCATTTTAATACATAACATCCCTGCTCTAACCATGTACTGTAATTATTTGCCATCCTGTCTCTAGTGTAGACTGTGGGCATCTTATGGGCAGGAGCTGTGGTGTATTCCTCCCCGTATCCCTAAGCACCTCACAGTACACAGCTTGTCTAAGTGCTGAGTAAACGTTTGTTGGATGAAATCCAAAAGCACAGAGCTTTGAGGTATATGATCATAGTGTTTACAGTCCTGACACAGTCACTGGAAAAACAAATGCTCTTCTCAGGTCAGCTTTCCCCTCTGCTGTCACATTGCTATCTCACCCATATGTGCCCCTTCTTAATTTTAGCATTAGTGCCAGAAACTCTAGCTTTTAAGGGTAGGCAATGAGTTGCTTTCCTCCATGTCAGTTTTCTCATTCAGGTGGGTGGTGAGGAGGTGACAGAGTTAGCAGGGATGAGGTCTAATGTAATGGAGTATTTGTGGGTGGGGAACAAGAACTTATTAGTTCCCTGTGCCCCCAGCTCCCATGATGGGTTAGCATATATCAAAAGCTTTAATAAGGGACTTCCTTGGTGGTGCAGTGGTTGGGAATCTGCCTGCCAATGCAGGGGACACAGGTTCGAACCCTGGGCCGGGAGGATCCCACATGCCATGTTGCAGCTAAGCCCGTGAGCCACAACTACCGGGCCTGCACTCTAGAGCCCATGAGCCAAAACTACTGAGCCCATGTGCCACAACTACTGAGACCTGTGCGCTTAGAGCCCCTGCTCCACAAGAGAAGCCACTGCGATGAGAAGCCCACACAACACAACGAAGAGTAGCCCCTGCTCACCACAACTAGAGAAAGCCTGCGTGCAGCAAGGAAGACCCAATGCAGCCATAAATTAATTAATTAATTAATTTGAAAAGAAAAGCTTTAATAAGCAAACTTTAAAAAAAACCAGATTGTATTTTTTAGAACAGTTAACTAAAGTGTATCACTTACTCAGATTTTCTTAGTTTTTATGTAATGTCATTTTCTGTTCCAGCATGCTACCCAGGATAGCACATTACTTTTAGTAATCCTGTTTATGTGGGCTTCTCTCTGTTGTGACAGTTTCTCAGACTTTGTTTTGGATGACCTTGACAATTTTGAGAAGCACTGGTCATGTGTATTGTAGTGTGTCCCTCTATTGGAATTTGATGTTTTTTCTCATGTTAGACTGGGGTTATGGGTTTTGGGGAGGAAGATCACAGAGGTAAAGTGTCATTTTCATCATGTCATATCAATAGTATAAGCAAACTTTAAAAAATGTGAGCATTTAATTACCCTTCCCTGTCCTCAAACTTGTATTCCCTTCTGTATTTCCTATCTCGATTAATGGCATAATCACACACACAGTCATGAAGACTAGAAACTGCATCTACTCTTTCTTCTCCATCCTCCATCCGACTAGCCATCAGTTACTAAGGTGCTTCTGCCCCAGTAGCTCTGTGCTTTCCCCCTTCTCTCATTCACACTGTCTCTGGTTTATTCTGCGCTGTTTTTTTCCACAAACTATAACCATTGTTTTCTAACTAGTCTCCCTGATTCCATTTCCTTTCCTCTCCACTTCATTATTCCTATTACTGTCAGTTAACTGTTGGTTTACGTCGGCTCCATCTTCAGAAATCTCAGAATGGTTTCTCATACACAGTAATGCTTAAATTTCTAGATGTGGAATTCAAGGCTCTTCTGGTGCTAGCACCAAATGACCTTGTTTGCCATAGTAAATATTAGTTCCCTTACTCTATATTTATTGGTTTGGGGGAATTAATTTATCTCAAAAATAAATGGGTGTTTTCTTAAAGTAATTTTTCCCCCAGAAGAGTAAATGAAATGATGTGTGCATGTGTGTGTGGGGGTGTGTGTATGTGTGCTCACGTGCACATGAGTGCTGTGTACACCTCACTGGAGATGTGTACCTCTCCTAGTCATGGCTTTATCTGGGAAAAAGAGCTACCCATGGCTTAAAGTCTGGTATGAATAGGACCAGTCCACTTGCTGCATGGTTTCTATCAAGTTAGAAAAGATGAGAGGGGAAAAGAAGGTGAGGAGAAAATAAAATATACTTTCCCAGAAGTGTGTGTAGGTGTTTAACAAAGCATCCACTCATTTTCCTTTTTTTAGTGGCTTAAAACAGCACCTATTCCCTCACAGTTTCTGTGGGGCAGGAATCCCAGCTCCCCTGGCTCAGGGTTTCTCACAGGCTGCAATCAAGGTATTAGCTTCTTCACTCATTTGTTTGCACTTCAATCACAAACACGTTCTAAAATTCACTGGCTAAACCCTCAGGTACTTCAAACTTTAATGCAGAGAGCTTTTGTCGTACTCCGGGAATAGCATTTAAATGTAAATTGAATTCCTTCTTGCCTAGGAGAGCCAGTTGTCCATGTCACAAGATGTGAAATGAGTCTATTGTGCTTGATTGTATAATATGGCTGTCCTAAATTTTAATGAGCAAAAGAAATTGGCTTTCAAATTCCATCTGCGAATTATTCATATAAGTCCACAGTCTTCATTATTAAAGTTTAAAGTGCACGAGCCATTTGTGAAGTCTCTTAGGCAGCCTGGTGAAGAATGCATAAGGCAGTCTAGACCAGGGACCATTTTCGTGCCCAACAATAGACAAAGAGAAGGGCTAACAGAGGTGCGGAAACAAGAGTGGGGAGAGCAGGAACCACGGGTCCGAGAGTGCTCACAAGCAAGACTTTGGATAAGTCATTGGCTTAATAAATCAGGAAGACCAATTCTCTCTTTGCATAGTTATGCATATTGAACTGTTAATAGCTCATTGAAGCTGCGTTATGGGGAAAAGGCAGAGACTGTGCAGATATCGTCACCACTGATTTGGAAATTTTTTATTTCCTGAGCTCCTAAATAATGAAATTGTTTTACTGAGAGTGGAACAAGAACTGTTATTTTGGGATGGGAAACATCCGCAGCTCATCTGGTAAGAGCCTCAACTGGTGTTTTTGCACTCTTTGGGAATCCCATTTATCCACGGTATAGAGTGCTTCAATCTCACATTACTTTGATAACTCTGTTGCCAGCTGCAGAGGTAAAGTCTGTTTATTAAGTGTTTAGGTGGTAAGGTGCAGACACTGGCAGACCAAGACAGTTGGTGAGGAACAGGAAGAACACATGGACAGAACACATCGTATAATTCCACTCTATCCATGTGGACTTCGACTTTATGTCCTCATCTTCATTTTGGCTCTCAAGAAATACACACACACACACACACACACACACACACAGCACTATCCACCCATGTATATATCAGCCATGTTCCTCTGCTAGGTTCCCAATTTTGCCCTCATTAGTAGAATAGCTAAGAATATTTTGAAGTACTCCTTTTTGGTGTATTATCCATGCCACGACTACCTTTATTAGTGCAAGTGGGCAATATTTGATTGTATAAATAGCCATGTTGCTACTACTCTATTTTAATTTTTATTTCTCCTCTTTTTTTTTATGTTTCTGTCGGGAGGATTATTTTCTTAAATTCTAGCATAATTTTAGACTTTACCTTGTTGTTCATTCCCCACCAAAAGTTGTTGCCCTCAGTTTTCAAAGTCATAACCATCTCTAGAGGGTCAGCAGCTAGGACCAAATCATATTGGGGTCATCCTTGGCTGCCATTAACCCCTCTGATATGTCCATCTGCTTTTGTAATGAGGCCCGGGGCTGAGGACTCTCTGAAGCCTCAGAGTTGGTCTAATGAGACGACAAGGGCAATGGGGTACTTTCAAATTGGACTTGCTTGTTTCCTCCTAACATTCAGGCTGGACAGCTAATAAAAGACCACTGGCTCAGTGTCTGCTTCCTACTGGCCCCCTTCCCATGTCATTATCATGGAAGTTGTACCCTTTTATGTTTAGTCTAGCTGGAAAATGAACAACTGAGAATTTTCTTCTCTTATCCCTAGTATCTGACACAGTTGATACAGTCTTGAATATATAGGTGTTTGAGAAATTTGTGCTTAAGTGAATGAATGGATGGGTTCTTGTATATTCCTCTCCATTTCTGTAACAGGATATAATTATCAGAGCAAAATTATTATATGGACTCAAATCAGACCTTTCTTTCTTCTCTTCTAGGTCATCTGGGCATTTCGCAGAACCTTCCTCATTTTGCCAGAAAAGAGAGTATGAGATTTGTTGCAACCCTTTCCCTCTAAAATCAAAGTTATAGCCCATCTCCATTTTCTCCTCTATGTAGTTCTGGCTCTGTTGCTTTCAATTCTTTTGTTCCACGTATCTAAGACTAAGTTTTATCTCAGAATTTGTCATCTTCACCGTGGTGAAGCCCTGACGAGCTGTTTATGGGGATGTTGTGGCCCCCATATGGAAGCCTCACCCCTCCTTTTCCTCTGCTCTCTAGGGCTCTTGCTTGTTCACAGCAGCATCACCAGTGCCTGGCATGGAGTACATACTCATGAATAGCTGTGAATATGTTAAATGAATAGATGATGGGGTTATGAGCTTTCAGTGGCCCCCCAGTGACTGGCATGATCTGTTCTAGAGTGAAGATTCAATACAATATTTGATGAATCCATCAGAGGCATATTAATAAGTGAATCAGAATTTTACTGGTCCTTCAATGGCCACTTTATGTTCAACCTCTCTTGAAGCTTTACTCACAACTGCAGCCAACGATGGTCTTGCCCTTCTTAACCACCCTTATATTTGTTGAATGTAATAATGTAGATTATTACAGTGCTATTTTGTGATGTCTTACACATTAATATTTGCATGTCTATGTGCCTTCTCTCCCAGTGCTTTTATAGTATCATTTTCTAGAGAGAATAGATCAGGTTTTTTTTCTCTTGCATGGTTGATGTAAATTGGTATATTTATTATTGATAGTTGCATGTATATCTTTGTCTGCTACCTCACAAACAGACATATTCACTCTTTGTGGTACTGCTACACCTTTGGGCCCTACAAACACAGGGATTCTATTTTGTGAGATTTTCATCAAAAAAAAAGGAGAAAAAACATAGTGCATCTATAATTGTATAACTGCATTATCAAGTATTTTCCTAATAAGAGATGATTTTTACTTTGCCGGGATATTGACAAGAACCAAGTCCTCTGCCAACAATTAATTGTGCAGGCCTGATGACTGTAAGAATTTTTCACACACTAGCTCTGGCTCCACCTCTTTTAAACTGTAGGTCTTCTCTACCACATACTTTTGGTTCCAGAGCTGCATGACACTTTTGTATCATGAATCAATCCCAGATCCTGGGTGTTCACATCTACTATTTTTTAAATTGTGTCTCAAGGCCAACAGACACAGCAAGTGTCTGGTGTCTTCTCTTGACAAGTGTTTCTCTCTGGGGCTCCTCTTGACAGTTAATCACTGGCAGTATATTCCCATTGGCCGTTCTTGGATTTGCATTTTTAGGAAGTCCAAGACAGAACAAAATCTGATTTTAAACTCTCTTCCAACCCAGACATTGACTCTATTGACTAAGGACATGAGGTCATCCTTAGGGCCTGAGATAAGATATATTTTCCCCCTACAAGCAAAACAGTGGGTAATTAAACATGGTGCGGACAGTTTTTGTTCCTAGGCCCTGTAATAGCGTTGTAATTAGTCTTTAATTGTTGAGCTGAGTTTGATGTCCTAGCAGGAGAAGTTCAGTTCTACAAATTGAATAAATATAAATCACTGATATCAGAGGGGCAGGCATGGAAAATGGAGTGCCACAAAGAACCAGGTGGGGAAACTGGGAGTTGTGTCATCTTGGTTAAGACCTTAGACTCAAGTCAGACAGACCTAAGTCCTGCCACTTACTGCCTGTGTGATTTGGGGCAAGTCACTTATGCTTTGTGAGCTTCTGTTCCTCACTTGTGAAACAAAGAGAATAACCCCATGGGGTCGTGAGGATTCATTTGTAAAGCACTCTGCACAGAAGCACACAGTAAGCACTTCAGAAATGTTGGGTACCATTTATTTACTTCTAATGTTTCTCTCTCTTCTAGTTCTATCTAGATAGATAGATATCTCATATCTTTGGTTGTTTAAACCTTTTCCCAGAATCCAGCTTCTTTAGCCATTTTTCAAAAACAACTCTTTTGACAGGGGCCAGGGCTTAGTCATTTTCTGTCCATAGTGCCTAAAAGCAGCACTTTGCACATAATAATCCCTCCCATTCATTCAGTAATTTACTATTTCCAAAGTATTTTCCTCAGCTGTATCACTCAGTCTTGAAAACCACGCTCTGATGGCTGTGGCGGTGTCACCCGCGCTCACCATGCTCAGACCTTCTGCTGCCTCTCACCCAGCTGGTGCCCAGCAGAGGGCCACCACACTAGAGGCTCCTCCTTTGAAGATGCCTGGCTGCCCCTGTTATCATTCAGATCTTACCACGGAGGTCACCTCTTCAGAGAGGCCTCTGGCTCATCACCTCAGTCATTCTCCATCAGCACATCCTATTTTACTATTTCAAGCACTTTTCCCATCTGATACTTTTACTTGTTTATTTTTTTATCCAACTTCTCATGCTAGAATATAGGATTTGTGAGAGCAGAAATATCCTCTCTCTCCTTACAGTGTGCATTTTCAGCAGGGGCGATAATGTCCCTAGGGGGCAAAAAGTAGTTCTTGAGGGGGCAAAAAATCTCATTCTTTTTATACAGATTTATATACAGTACACCAACAGATATACAGTATATACATGGTATTAAAATTTGGGAGGCAGAATTAGGACCAAAAATGTCTAAGAAGTCTCCTTAGAGGAGCAATGATGAAATAAAAGGTTGAGAACATTGCTTCACAGTATAGGACAATGCTGAGCACAGAGTAGGCTCATAAATGACATTTGAGTGACTGCATTACACCCTTAAATAGCTGCAGAAACTGAGGTTCAGAGAGGTGAATTAGCTAGCCTCAGGACATGAAGGTGATAGATGGTAGAATTGAGTCTCCAACCTAGGTTTCCTGGGTCTCGTGCTTTTTATTCTAAATGCTCAATATATGCTTTTTTGAGTTGACTTGAACATACTAGACATTCCCACAAGAGGAAGCAAAGCAAACATATTTCCTAAGTGACCCAACAGATGATCTCAGAAAGTCATTCTGTGCAGAAAGGTCCCGATAACCTTCTTCTCTGGGGGCATTAATGATGCTTGGCTCATCTTTGAAATGGGAGTTGGTTCCATCTCCTACTCTTGGTAAAATAAGAATGCAAAGGTGAGCAATATTTTTAGTGTCTTAGCAATTGTTTCAGTGCATCCCTGGGCAGAAAGAAATAACTAACAACTCCGTTTACTAAGTAAGCAGGTCCAAATAGCTTAATAAGTACTTCTGTTCTAACAATTTAGTGCCTGTTGAACACTGTACACCTTTTCAAGCCTTGGAATCTTATCGGATACCATGAGTCTCATTTCCTGTTCCACACTGACTTTCACGTGGTGCTTGCTTTCATCACAGCAATTACTAAAAACCCAGCTCTGAAAAGATTTGGTCATTGGAAGCAGTATAATAATCTAATATTAAAACTGAACCCCCTCAAGCTAGTAGTTTCTGACAGACATTGCTGTGATTCCCATGACGATTTAAAAGAACCTGAGACACCCCTCTGAGTTCACTGTGGCACCCTGAGGTGCCTCAGCATATAGTTTGGGAACTGTGGCAGTAGACCAAGGCAAGATATGATGCTGGCCGAGACAGAGTGGTGGCAGGGCAGTTGGGAAGAAGTGGGAAGATTTGCAGAGATGAAGAAGTGAAAAATTAGAGGCAAAGAGAGCTGATCCAAAAATGGTAAACGAACAGGGTGTGGAGGAAAGGTCTGAAAAATGAAGTCTGGTGCCTGGATGTTTGAAGAACTCCCATGTAGTAGATGGCTTCTGGGGACTCTGCCCAGCCCACCTTCACTTTCTGGAGAACTGACAACCACCCTCCACACCGGAGTGGCCCTAGCAGCCATGTTCATCCACTGTGACTCATCTCTCTGGCAGAAGTGAATGGGCGCAGGGGATATGTTTTTGTCTATGAGTCAGCCTAAACCAGTCAGATTTTCTCTCCCAAGAATTTGAAATGAAAACCTAGTGTTCTTGTTTCTTATGGCTGCTGCAACAAATCACCACTAACTGTGTGGCTTCCAATGATAGAAATTTATTCTCTCACAGTCTGGAGGCCAGAAGTCTGAAATCAAGGCATAGGCAGGGCCGCACTTGCTTTGGAGGCTCTGGGGGAGAATCCTTCCTTGCCTCTTCCAGTTTCTGGTGGTTGTTGGCAGTCCTTGGCTTCCTTGGCCATATCTCTTCAAGCTTTGCCTTTGTGGTCTCATTGCTGTTTGCGCTTTATGTGTCTGTGTCTTCTCCTGTTCTGTCTCTTACAAGGTCAGTGAATTTAGGGTCCACTTGGGTAATTCATGATATCTTAAGACTCTTAATTACAGCTGCAAACACCCTTTTTCTAAATAAGGTAATATTTACAGGATCTGGGTTTTGGGACACAGACACATCGTTTTTGGAGCCACCATTTAACCCACCACACTTAGAGACTTAGAGATGCATGTGAACTGAGAGGATGGTTACGTGGGACACTGGGATGACTATTTTGTAAGATTTGGGTGGAAAAGTAGAGAAAGATAAGTCTACGGTAAAGGAGAAAAATGACATAGATGTAGAGAGAGAAGCAGAAACAAAGGGATATTTGGGCCCAGAGAGAGATATGTAGACAGAGGAACCAGCCCTGCTTTGGCTTAACTTTCCACTCCTTGGTTCCTGTTGCCCAGGAAGTCCAGCCACCCTCAGGTTCTATGACTTAGTTGAATTCTTCAACAGATTCTCCTGTTTGCTTACGCTAGTCAGAGTAGATTTCTCTAATTTGCAGCCAGGAGCTTTGACAAAGCCCAAATAGCAGAAGGGAGGGGAAGTGACTCTCAATTTTGGCAGACCTTCAGTCTTCTTAAGGCAGTGATTTATGCCACCCCACCCAACATCAAACAGGAAATTCTGATGGTGGCTACTCACAAAATGAGGCTGATTAGATTTTTTTAAATGTAAATCAGGAGAAGGTTTATTTACCTCACTGTCTCAGAGTGTGAAGAAGTAAAATTTTTTCTTACAATAATTCCATTCTACACACTACTCACGGCACTTGAAAGAACCGTGTGTTCCATTTTGAGCAATGATGAAGGAGGGCATTGGCCCAATAGCATTTGTCCTATGAAGCATGACTAGGATGTAAAGGGACTAGAAATCATACCACATGAGAAACTGCTTATGGGACTTAGGCAGGTTAGTCTGAAAAATGGAGAATTTAGAAGGCCATGGTGGGTGGTTTTTAAACTGGAAGGATTGTCATGTAAAAGAGAAACTATTATTGGGAGTCACATTCTGGGTTAATTCAGGAAGAGATTTCCAAAAAATTTTAGCTCTTCAGAAATGGATTGGCATGCTGCTTGATCTTAGGTTTGAGAAGGTGTGAGAAGTAAGCATCCTAAAAAAGACTCTGAGCCCGTTGAGAGTAGGGACTGCATTTTATTTTCTGGGTGTCCTCAGTACCTAACATGTTCAGTGCTTAGTGAGTTCTCAGTCAAAGCTTGATAAGTGGGAGAATGAGGAGCAGGAGTTTCAACAGAGACTGAGTGTCTTAGTTCATTTGAGCTGCTATAACAAAAACACCAGAGACTGGGTGGCTTAACAGACATTCATTTTTCACAGTTCTGGAGTCTGGGAAGTCCAAGATCAAGGTGCTGGCAGGTTCAGTGTCTGGTGTGGGCCCACTTCCTTGTTCATAAGGAAAGACACTTCACTGTGTGAGGACACTGTGTGAGGACGATTCACTGTGTCCTCACAGTGAGAAGATGGCATTTCTTCTCACTTCCTCCTCAGATGGAGGAAGGGGTGAGGGAACTTGCTGAGGTCTCTTTTTACAAAGGCGTTAATCCCATTCATGAAGGCTTCACCTTCATGACTTAAATCACCTCTCAAAGGCCCACCTCCTAATACCATCACACTGGGGATTAGTGAATTTTGAATTTTGAGTAATGACACAAACATTCTGTCTCTAGCACTGGATGACTATTGAGAGGTGATGTCAAAAAGAAGACAGGACTGAAGGATGGTGGCAATATTAGCAAGAATGATAGCTTTCATTTGTTAGGCCCTTGGCTTATGTTATTATCTTATTTAATCTTCAGCAATTCTGTGGGGTGGTTGCCCCTATTTTATAGATGTGGGAGCTGCATGAAGCACAGAGAGGTTAAGTAGCAATCTCCACACAAGGAATAAGTTCAGAACTGGAGTCATCTCATACTGGTAAGAAAAATTACTGCTCATGTATTGAGCAACTACTATGTTCTAAGAGTTTTATACACATTGAGCTCTAAGGCTCTTTACAATGGTGAGTCCATGATTTCTGGGTATCTGCCTCTCAGCTTCTTGCCCAGGGCCCTCCTCTGCATGGGTCCCATGGACCAGGATTGCTGAGGTGGGCTTGGTGTCTTGGGGCCTTCAGGGTTACTGGCATACTTCATTCTGAAATCTGAAGAAGTCTCTGTCTTCACAGTCTTGTCTGCTCATTGACCCAATTATCTGCTCACACCTTGGAAAGGACAAGGCCCTGGCCTCACCTCTCACACCCGATCCAAATGTGAGTTTCCTTGGGGGTCAGGTAGCTTAGGAATGGAGAAGTCTTCATATTTCCTGTTAGCCTTTTTGGTTGAAGGGACATGTAAGTTAAAAATGATTCCTAAATTTGATCTACTTTTTAATATCATAATTAGCGTTCAGTTGGATATCCATTTCTGGATATTTTTTGTTTGTTTGTTTTTCCCTGTGTTTGCCTGCATGCCTGGTCTCTCTGGCACTGAGAACAAAGTAGGCTTCCATCATTGTGCACCAGCTGCAAATGGGCCCTGAGGGAGTAGCGGCCATGGTCACTGGCTTCAGGTCTCAGCAGCCCTGGCAAGGCCTCTGGGGATGGGGGCTTAGATGCTAGTCTTAGGTCTGAGGCTGAGGTGCTATGTGACTAGATAATCTATTTTCCTATGATAGTATGCACTTTAATCCTTAACTTTATACATCTTCTGCTGTTCTGTACTCTTCAAGTATAACACATGTTGCTGCCTATATTTATAGCCTGTCTCATATTTGTATGTAACCCTAAAGTCAAGCAAGCATGACTTGTGGGCCGCAGTCATAAAGCAGCTTAATTTTTTTCTTCTAGTCTCTCTTTAAAATGTCTCTGTGGGGCAAATTGCTTTCCAGCCTCTGGGTTAACTCAGTCAGGTGCCAAGACTTTTATGGACCCTCTTGGGTGTCAGAACACAGTCTCAATATGTTCTGTCCAAGGTGATATGGAGCATCCTACTGGGTAAATGGACATAAATTTTTGCGTGTTAACTTAATGGTTCACAGACCTCCTGAAGAGGTAAAAGGGCCCTTAAGTTAAAAATTCCTGTAGAAATGAGGACCCTCACAGCAACACTGGCAGAAAAATGTTAAATAAGATAATGCATGATGTATTTAAAGAACTAGGACAGGTGCCTGGTGAAGGGTGCCTTTGGGGAGAGAGAGTGTCCGAAGAATTTCTAGAAACCAAATGCTTTCCAAGTATCGCTGCCTGGCGGTTGCAATGGACGCTTGCCTTCTCCAATCATCGAGCGGCTTGTTTAGCTGTGCGGCGCTCCGTGGTTGCTGTGGCAACGGATGGCAACAGCTGTGCGACCAGGCTGCGCCCGAGGAGAGCCCGCTGCTTGGAGCCGGGTGGGGAAGTCCTCCCTGCTGCGTCTGTGAGTTGGACTCGGGGTCTTGGTGGGGAACGGGGCGCGGAATGGACAGGGGGTGGGGGTTGAACGGGGTCGGGGGGTCCTCGCAGTGATTGTGGGGTCACAATATGAGGGGCCTGGGGGCTGGCTGGGGCGTCCCCTCGTGTTCCAGCCGTTTGTCCCAGGGGTTCACCAAGTTTTCCAGATCCCATCCCTCCCCAGCCTCCTCTGGCCCTTTCTCCTCACCCCCATTAAAGTAGCGGAACCTCAAATTTCTGTTCTTGGGATTCCCCAGTCAGACTACCTGTTTGGGTAGGGGCAGGCATCACCCTGGACAGAGACTTAGGAGTTCACCTTCCTTCTAACTTCTAATTAGCCTTGAGGCCTTGGGCAAGTCATTTTCTGTATTTCCTTACCAGAAAAATGGGGTGCCATGCTCCCCTCCTCTGCCTCCTCCCCTTTTCTCAGGATGACTGTGAGGATCAAATGCATGGCTAGTATACCCTCAGATGTGCTTTACCTGTGTGGTCTTGTTTCATAGCCACACCTGTGAAGTGACTGTAATGATTAACTGCCCTTTAGAGTTCAGCAGTCTAGGTTCAGAAAGTGTTCCATGATCAGGGCTGTTGGTATGACTCTTAACCACCACCTATGCTGACCACCTGGTGTCCTGTCCTCTATCTGTGCTCACCTGTTTAGCTTAGGTTTCTTGCTCCCTGCCTGTATTGGGTCTTGGCCTTTTCACTTCAGAATCCTTCAGCCAGTATGTATTTTATCAAGATGATTCTTTCCCCCTCTCCTTTTCTTTACTCCTTAAAGTAATTGAGATCCTACTTGATAAATGGGAGAATTTAGTAGTTTAGTAGTAACCTAGGTGTTTGCAGGAAAAAAGGGTTAAGACAGGATCTGTGCCCTTGATGAACTTATGTAGTGGAGTCATGTTTTACTGTATTAGGTTTGGAGTCAGTGCTAACGTCAAAGTTGAACGCAGTCAAAAATATCCCTGGAAAATTCTTTAAATCACCTCTGAGCAACCTAATTCAGAAATTGAATCATTGAAAACCTTTAATTCTGGGAACATTTAAACACATTTCACACAGTTCTAATTTATAGACCTTTCCTTTTTGTCACCATAAATTAGTGGAAGGATAAATTAATCTGTTCCATTATGTCATTGGCATCTAAATTTTGCTGTGGCCCTCATTTCATTCTTGAGTTTCTTCCTTGAGAATGTTGACGAGGCTATCACCATTTACGTGGCTACCTGGACATCACTCTTTGCTTGGGGGGCTGTTAAAGCCTTGGAATCACTCATGCATCCTTCTCGGTCTCCCCAGTCTGCACTGGACTGACTTTTAAGCATTCTTGAAATTGATACACTAGCATTTTCAGGACTACCATCTCACCTCATTCTACAGCCCACTGACTGGAACAGCAAAGACAATCACCCAACTATTTTAAAGGTTATTTTTTTGTTTTAGCTAAATATGAATAAACTGAAGTTCCATCATCCACATTGATGTAACTCTCTTGAGGTCTTATTGTAGCGATTGTACTTGCCCTGCATAGGCATCAACACTTGATATTATCAGTCTTTTAAAGCTTTGTCTTTCTTACAGGAAAATAATGTTTACCACTTTGTTGTAATTTATGTTTGCTAGCTTACTAGTGAGATCAAGCAGTTTATGATTATTGACTATTAATAATTGATCTTCTATGGGTTGCCTCTCTTTTCCCAGTTTAAATTTGTCCTTTTTATATTTATTTGTAGGGGTATTGTACATACTGTGGGTATTGATACTTTGAGATATTGATACTATATTGAGATATAATTTAAATTAATATTTTCTCACAGTATGTTCTTAGGTATTTTTAAAAAGTCAGGTTTATGATGTGTAACTTACATACTGTAAAATTCACCTCTTTTATTTTTTTCTTCCAGTTTTCTTGAGAGATAATTGACATACAGCACTGTATAAGTTTAAGGTGTACAGCATAATGATTTGACTTATATACATAATTAAATGATTATCACAGTAAGTTTAGTCATCATCCATCATCTCATGTAGATACAAAATTGAAGAAATATAAAAATGTGTTTTACTTGTGATGAGAATTCAGGGTTTATTTTCTTAACAACTTTTTTTTATTAGTTATCTATTTTATACATAGTAGTGTATATGTGTCAATCCCAATCTCCCAATTCAACCGCTCCACCCCAGCTTTCCCCTCTTGGTGTCCATATGTTTGAACGACTTTCATATATAACATACAGCAGTGTTAATTATATTTGTCATGTTGTACATTACATCCCTGGAACTTACTTATCTTACAATTGGAAGTTTGTACCTTTTGACTGCCTTCATCCAGTTCCCCCTCCCCCCACTCCTCACCTCTGGTAACCTCAAATCTGATCTCTTTTTCTATGAGTTCGTTTGTTTGTTTTTGAATTATAATTGACCTACAAACTAAATAAAGCTAGTTTAAACTAAAAAGCTTTCGCACAGTGAAGGAAATTATCAACAAAACAAAAAGGCCACCTACAGAATGAGAGAAGATATTTGCAAATGATATATCTGATATGGAATTAATATCAGAATATACAAAGAACTCATACAACTCAACATCAAACAAAAAACCCAGTTAAAAATGGGCAGAGGATCTTTTTTTAAAAAAGTTTTATTGAGGTATAGTTGATTTACAGTGTTGTGCTAGCTTCAGGTGTAGAGCAAAATGTATCTGCCATACATATACATATATCCACTCTTTTCTAGACTCTCCTCCCATACAGGCCACCGCAGAGCACTGAGTAGAGTTCCATGCACTACGCAGCAGGTCCCCATTAGCCATATCTTTTATATATTGTAGTATGTACATGTCAGTCCCAATCTTCCAGTTTATCCCTTACCCCCCAGTAACCATAAGTTTATTTTCTACATCTGTAACTCTATTTCTGTTTTGTAGATACGTTCCTTTGTAACCTTTTCTTAGATTCCACATATAAGTGATATCAAAAAATGGGCAGAGGATCTGAATAGATACTTTTCCAAAATTCATCCCTTTTAGATGTACAGTTCCTTGAGTTTTGTAAAATATATAGTCATGTATCCATATAAATGTATGGAATGATTCCATTAGCTGAAAAAGTTTTCTTGTTGCTGGTTGTAGTCAATCAATCCCTTTCCCCACCTCCAGCCCCTGGCAACCAATGATCTAACTAGTTTTGTGTGTTTTCCAGAATATCATATACATGGAATCATAAAATACACAGCACTTTTGTCTGGCTTGTTTTATTTAACATATTGCTTTTGAGATTTATCCATGTTGTTGTATGTAACAGTAGTTCATTCCTTATTATTGCTGAGTACTATTCAACTGAATGGATGTACCACCAGTTGATGGGCATTTGGATTGCTTCCAGTACTTGGTGATTATAAATAAATAAAGCTTCAATAAACATTCACAGACAGGTCTTTGTAACAACATATGTTATTATAATTTTTGGATAAATACCTGGAGTGGGATTGCTAGGTTCTATGGTATGTTTACTTTTATAAGAAACTGCCAAACGGTTTTCTACAGTAACTGTAGCCTTTTGCATTTCCACCAGCATATTATGAGAGTTTAATCTGCTCCACATCCTTGCCAGCAGGTGAGAGTTTTGTTAATTTTAGTTATTCTTGTAGATGTGTAATGGTTTCTCATTCTGTTTCAAATTTGCATTTCCCTGATGACTAATGATGTTGAACAACATGAGCTTATGGATTATTCTATCTCTTTTGTGGTGAAGTTTCTGTTCATATCTTTTGCCCATGTCTTATTCAGTTGTCTTCTTATTGAGTTGCCTTTTGGAGTCAAGTTTTAAATTTTGATGAAGTCCGGTTTATTATTTTTTTCTCTTATGGATTATGCTATCTAGAATTCTTTGCCTAACCCAAGGTAAAGAATTTACCACAGATTTTCTTCTATGGTTTCTTCTTGGAATTTTATAGATTTAGTTTTACATTTTATTTCACATTTTGTGTATGAGCAAACTTAGCATTATTCGGGGGAAGGCACATCAATACCTCTGGCTTGTGTGTGAGAATGATTCATGTAATCACAAAGTAGAGGGGAAGTTACCATCTCTTACTAATTAGTGGTATAGTTTCACAAGCTTCAAAATAGCTTTGAGAATGTTTTTCCACGTTAACATCAAAAATATTTAGAAGATGAAAACTCATCAGAAGCCCACATAGCCTGTGAGTATTGAAACCATGTTTTAACTGGTACACTTAGGGATCCATGTAGAGTAGAGATGCTTGACCCTGGGTTTATGTTTATGTTTAGATTTTAGATTTTATGTTTATGTTCATCTTTTGAGGGACAGTGTTCATAGCTTTTAACTGATTCCCAATGGGACTTGGACCTCAAAGTTTAAAGATCACTGGTTGAGGACAGCACATTTCAGAATGCAGGGCACTGTGATAAGCTCCATCACAGCTGCTGTTGTTAAAAGTGAAGAAACAGCCGTTTCCTGAGGGCAGTTTCTTTCTCTCACATAATTTCTCCCAGGATCTATTCCCTCATTAACACTGCAGAGGCACTTAGCATTTGGCTGTTCTTCATATAAAATACCTTGCAAGGGGGAACTAGGCTTGTAATAAGGCAAAAATCATGGATTCGTGTTGGGCAGAGCATAAGTGAGGAATTAGCATATCACAAAATGCCTCTACTGCAATTTAATTTTAAAAGCTGTGCAGTCAGGCTTTTTACATCTTTGAGGATTTAAATTGCTTTAGTAACATTATGATCTCACTGCATCTGTCTCGTTTTATTTCTTTAAACTACTATTGTAAGTCCAAGTTAAAAAACTTTGCCTAATTCTGTGTTCTGTACTATGTTGTTGATGCTTGTTTTTATTTTAAACAATCCACCCAAGTTTGTGGCAATGGCTTTGAAAAATCCTTAACTAGAATAAATTTCAAGGTTAAGCTATTTTTATTCATGCCTCAGAACAATTACCAATACTTGTGGCTTTTAAAATAATAACAATGTGGTAAGCATATTTCAAAACCAAGAAGGCAGAAATTTGTGTTTATGAAAGCCAAAAAATTAGTCTTGCAATACTTTGGAATGTCCCTGGTAATTAATTATAGGTGATGTCTATTATATGAAACCTCAAAGATTTTAGCAGGAGGTAGAAAACAGGAGCCTTAGGTATTTCATTTCTGATATACCCTGTCAGTCTCAGAGGGAATTAAAGTTTAATTAAAAAGGAATAACAGAGAAATGTAATCTAAGAATACTAATTAATAACTTAAGCTCCACCAGAATGAGATTCTGTAATAAATGGTAGGCTGTCAGTTGCTAAATCATGAAATATTGCAGAGAGGAAAAAGGCGACATACCCTTTCACAGCATGGCTTGTTATGTTAAAACTGTTAGTGGTAGGGAAGTTTTGTACTTGTTAATCATTTTTGTTTTTGCATCGCTGTTTGTAATTACAATTACACAGATGGTTCCTAAAAAGATAGTGTGTTCTTAGCAATTAAAATCATGGCAAGCAGCTTTTCCTCTTCCCCAACATACAATTAAACTGAATAGAATCACACACTCTGGGGGTTCCTCAGAGAAAAGGTTCTGTGCAGATTCAAGTAGATTAGCATTCTCTTCCCCAGCCGTGACAGCTTGACCCCTGCAAACGGAGAACATTAAAGCTGGCAGAGAACTTCCAAACTTGGGTTTTAGGAAGTAGTTAGCCCTCTCTGCCTTCTTCCCAAGTCCTATTCTTGCCATATGGGGATTAATAGAATACGTTTTAAAATGGGATGTTTGGAACAACCTCTAACAACCATTGGATATGTTGTCTCCAATATGGTTTTCTAAATTCTGGGAGCTCAGCTAGCCCATGAAATTCCTCAAGGGCACAGGATAATTTGTCCTTTTTTTCTTTGCCAGACAACTAATGTTGACGTTTGCTTGTGGAAAAAAAAAATTCTCTCATTTCAGAGTTTTTAACCTAAAGAATATAAAATTTACTTTGGGTTCTATGGAAACCAAATTCTACCTTATTTAGGATCCCTATTACAACAAATTAACTTGAGGAGATTTTTCAACAAGGAGTCAGCACCCCATGATATATTTCACGAGTTGATATATGGCTTTGTGGCCAGTGTCCCTTCCTTGACCCAGACCTCAGCAGTGTTAATGGGTCTCCCCTAGAGCAGTGGAGCCTGTGCTGGTCTGCTCACAGATGAAACCTTGGAAATAAGTGTTTTGTTTGCAAGAGCATAAGTACGCCCAAGTATACTTTCAATGATTTTTAGGTACAGGCTTTTGTGCCCACAAGTAAGCAGTTATTTGCTAGTATAATTAACCATCTGCACCTTATTATGAGGGTGCAGCTGGCTAATTATGCCCAGCGCCTGTAGGGCAGGTTAAACTTCTCATCTGCATAAGAAGTGAATTTGCAGTAAAGGACACTGACCTTTACAAATGAGTCCCTAAATTTAACCAGTTCAGTTTGAGGTCACCACTCATGGATTTTTGTTTTGTTTTGTTTCGCTTAGAAGAGAAATTTATGTATGGGTAATGATGTTTCTATTTGTAATGAATACAGAGCCATAGGACAGACATATTATTATGAGTCAGGGACAAATGATATCCCTGCTGAGTTCAAATTATTTTGGTTTCTCATTTTGGAAAAGTCGTACATCAGTGTGGATTTAGTATTCATGAACTTGTATGAATGACAACTTGGATCATCATTGAGACTTCAAATGGGGTAATTTGTGTATGAACCATTTCAAAATCATTTTCAGCAATAGTTCATTATTCTTGTGACTTATTGGATGGATTGTTTGAGACAATAGCAGAATACTGGAGAGCAGAATCTAAAATATCAGTGTTGGTTAAATTCACAGTCAATGCCAATTAACGAAGTGTGAAGTAGGTCTGCTCTGGTGAATCTTCCCACATTTGTTTGTCCAAAATTGTCTTTAATCTACTCTTACTCTTGAAAGATATTTTTGCTGGTTATAGAATTAAAAGATGGTGTTTTTTTCTTTCAGAATTAATAGATGGCAGTTTTTTCTTCCAGTACATTTGAATGCATCATTCTACCATTTTTTGTCTTCCATTATATTGAGAAATTAGCTCTCAATCGAACCATGGCTCCTTTGAAGATAATATCTTTTTTATTGGCCTTTTAAATGATTTATCTGTTTATTTTTGGTTTTCTTTACCATCTCTAAGATGAGTCTAGGTATGGATTTTTCCCCCATCTGTCAAGCTTGGGATTTGTTGGACTTCTTGAATCTATATATTGTTCTTTTTCAACATACCAGTAAAATTCTCAGCTGTCGTTTTTTAGATATTGCCTCTGACTCACCTCTTTTCTCTCAGGGCTCCAGTGACATCAGATCTCTCTCCTCTCTCCCTTAAGTCACTTGTATACCCAAGAAATTTCTAAATTTAGTTACTGTATCTTTCATTGCTAGATGTTCTATTTGGATCTTTCGAAATCTTCTATACAACTTCCCCCTTACAACATTCTGTTCTTAACAATTTCCGGGGGAGGAGCTTCAAGACGGCGGAAGAGTAAGACGTGTAGATCACCTTCCTCCCCACAAATACATCAGAAATACATCTACATGTGGAACAACTCCTACAGAACACCTACTGAACGCTGGCAGAAGACCTCAGACCTCCCAAAAGGCAAGAAACTCCCCATGTACCTGGGTAGGGCAAAAGAAAAAAGAAAAAACAGAGACAAAAGAATAGGGACGGGACCTGCACCAGTGGGAGGGAGCTGTGAAGGGGGAAAGGTTTCCACACCCTAGGAAGCCCCTTCGCAGGTGGAGACTGCGGGTGGTGGAGGGGGGAGCTTCGGAGCCACGGAGGAGAGCGCAGCCACAGGGGTGCGGAGGGCAAAGCGGAGAGATTCCCGCATGGAGGATCAGTGCCGACCAGCACTTACCAGCCCAAGAGGCTTGTCTGCTCACCCACCCGGGCGGGTGGGGGCTGGGAGCTGAGGCTCCGGCTTCTTCGCAGGTCAGACCCCAGGGAGCGGACTGGGATTGGCTGTGTGAACACAGCCTGAAGGGGACCAGTGTGCCACAGCTACTGGGGAGGGAGTCCGGGAAAAGGTCTGGAACTGCCAAAGAGGCAAGAGGCTTCTTCTTGCCTCTTTGTTTCCTGGTGCGCAAGGAGAGGGGATTAAGAGCTCCGCTTAAAGGAGCTCCAGAGATGGGCACGAGCTGCGGCTATCAGCGTGGACCCCAGAGGTGGGCATGAGACACTAAGGCTGCTGCTGCAACCACCAAGAAGCCTGTGTGCAAACACACATCACTGTCCACACCTCCCCTCCTGGGAGCCTGTGCAGCCCGCCACTGCCAGGGTCCTGTGATCCAGGGACAACTTCCCCAGGAGAACGCACGGCACTCCTCAGGCTGGTGCAATGTCTTGCTGGGCTCTGCTGCCGCAGGCTTGCCCTGCACTCTGTACCCTTCCCTCCCCACAGCCTGAGTGAGCCAGAGCCCCCGAATCAGCTGCTCTTTTAACCCCATCCTGTCTGAGCAAAGAACAGATGCCTTCAGGCGACCTACACACAGAGGCAGGGCCAAATCTAAAGTTGAATCCCAGGAGCTGTGCGAACAAAGAGAAAGGGAAATCTCTCCTAGCAGCCTCAGGAGCAGCAGATTAAATCTCCACAGTCAACTTGATGTACCTGCATCTGTGGAATACCTGAATAGACAACAAATCATCCCAAATTGACGAGGTGGACTTTGGGAACAACGATATATATATATTTTTTCCCTTTTTCTCTCTTTGTGAGTGTGTATGCGTATGCTTCTGTGTGTGATTTTGTCTCTGTAGGTTTGCTTTGACCATTTGTCCTAGGGTTCTGTCTGTCTTTTTTTTTGTTTGTTTGTTTTTCTTTTTTAGTATAGTTTTCAGTGCTTGTTATCATTGGTGAATTTGTTTTTTGGTTTGGTTTCTCTTTCTTTTTTTTTAATTACTTAAAATTTTTTTTTAATAATTATTTTTTGTTTTTTATTTTAATAACTTTTTATTTTATTTTATTTTATCTCTTTCTTTCTTTCTTTCTTTCTTTCTTTCTTTCTTTCTTTTTCTTTCTTTCTTTTCTTTCTTTCTTTTCTTTCTTTCTTTTCTTTCTTTCTTTCTTTTCTCCCTTTTATTCTGAGCTGTGTGGATGACAGGCTCTTGGTGCTCCAGCCAGGCATCAGGGCTGTGCCTCTGAGATGGGAGAGCCAAGTTCAGGACATTGATCCACCAGAGACCTCCCAGCTCCACGTAATATCAAACGGTGAAAATCTCCCAGAGATCTCCAACTCAAAGCCAAGACCCAGCTCCATGCAACAATCAGCAAGCTACAGTGCCGGACACCCTATGCCAAACAACTGGCAAGACAGGAACAAAACCACATCCATTAGCAGAGAGGCTGCCTAAAATCATAATAAGGTCACAGACACCCCAAAACACACCACCAGACATGGACCTGCTCACCAGAAAGACAAGATCCAGCCTCATCGACCAGCACACAGGCACTAGTCCCCTCCACCAGGAAGCCTACACAACCCATTGAACTAACCTTAGCCACTGGGGGCAGACACCAAAAACAACGGGAACTACAAGCCTGCAGCCTGCAAAAAGGAGACCCAAACACAGTAAGTTAAGCAAAATGAGAAGACACAGAAACGCACTGCAGATGAAGGAGCAAGGTAAAAACCCACCAGACCAAACAAATGAAGAGGAAATAGGCAGTCTACGTGGAAAAGAATTCAGAGTAATGATAGTAAAGATGATCCAAAATCTTGGAAATAGAATGGAGAAAATACAAGGAACGTTTAAAAAGGACCTAGAAGAACTAAAGAGCAAACAAACAATGATGAACAACACAATAAATGAAATTAAAAATTCTCTAGAAGGAATCAGTGGCAGAATAACTGAGGCAGAAGAACGCATAAGTGACCTGGAAGATAAAATAGTGGAAATAACTACCACAGAGCAGAATAAAGAACAAAGAATGGAAGGACTTGAGGACAGTCTCAGAGACCACTGGGACGATATTAAACGCACCAACATTCGAATTATAGGGGTTCCAGAAGAAGAAGAGAAAAAGAAAGGGACTGAGAAAATATTTGAAGAGATTATAGTTGAAAACTTCCCTAATATGGGAAAGGAAATAGTTAATCAAGTCCAGGAAGCACAGAGAGTCCCATACAGGATAAATTCAAGGAGAAATACGCCAAGACACATATTAATCAAACTGTCAAAAATTAAATACAAAGAAAACATATTAAAAGCAGCAAGGGAAAAACAACAAATAACACACCAGGGAATCCCCATAAGGTTAACAGCTGATCTTTCAGCAGAAACTCTGCAAGCCAGAAGAGAGTGGCAGGACATATTTAAAGTGATGAAAGGGAAAAACCTACAACCAAAATAACTATCCAGCAAGGATCTCATTCAGATTTGATGGAGAAATTAAAAGCTTTACAGGCAAGCAAAAGCTAAGAGAATTCACAACCAAACCAGCTTTACAACAAATGCTAAAGGAACTTCTCTATGCAGGCAACATAAGAGAAGGAAAAGACCTACAATAACAAACTCAAAACAATTAAGAAAATGGTATTAGGAACATACATATCAATAATTACCTTAAATGTAAATGGATTAAATGCTCCAACCAAAAGACATAGACTGGCTGAATGGATACAAAAACAAGACCCTTATATATGCTGTCTACAAAATACCCACTTCAGACCTAGGGACACATACAGACTGAAAGTGAGGGGATGGGAAAAGATATGCCATGCAAATGGAAATCAAAGCTGGAGTAGCAATTCTCCTATCAGACAAAATAGACTTTAAAACAAAGACTATTACAAGAGACAAAGAAAGACAGTACATAATGATCAAGGGATCAATCCAAGAAGAAGATATAACAATTGTAAATATTTATGCACCCAACATAGGAGCACCTCAATACATAAGGTAAATACTAACAGCCATAAAAGGGGAAATCGACAGTAACACAATCATAGCAGGGGACTTTAACACCCCACTTTCACCAATGGACAGATCATCCAAAATGAAAATAAGGCAACACAAGCTTTAAATGATACATTAAACAAGATGGGCTTAATTGATGTTTATGGGACATTCCATCCAAAAACAACAGAATACACTTTCTTCTCAAGTGCTCATGGAACATTCTCCAGGATAGATCATACCTTGGGTCACAAATCAAGCCTTGGTAAATTTAAGAAAATTGAAATCATATCAAGTATCTTTTCTGACCACAACACCATGAGACTAGATATCAATTACAGGAGAAAATCTGTAAAAAATATGAACACGTGGAGGCTAAACAATACATTACTTAATAACCAAGAGATCACTGAAGAAATCAAAGAGGAAATCAAAAAATACCTGGAAACAAATGACAGTGAAAACATGACAACCCAAAACCTATGGGCTGCAGCAAAAGCTGTTCTAAGAGAGCAGTTTATAGCAATACAATCCTACCTTAAGAAACAAGAAACATCTCAAATAAACTAACTTTACACCTAAAGCAATTAGAGAAGAACAAAAAAACCCAAAAGTTAGAAGAAGGAAAGAAATCATAAAAATCAGATCAGAAATAAATGAAAAAGAAATGAAGGAAACAATAGCAAAGAACAATAAAACTAAAAGCTGGTTCTTTGAGAAGATAAACAAAATTGATAAACCAGTTAGCCAGATTCATCAAGAAAAAAAGGGAGAAGACTCAAATCAATAGAATTAGAAACGAAAAAGGGGAGGTAACAACAGACACTGCAGAAATACAAAGGATCATGAGAGTTTACTACAAGCAACTATATGCCAATAAAATGGACAACCCGGAAGAAATGGACAAATTCTTAGAAATGCACAGACTTCCAAGACTGAACCAGGAAGAAATAGACAATATGAACAGACCAATCACAAGCACTGAAATTGAAACTGTGATTAAAAATCTTCCAACAAACAAAAGCCCAGGACCAGATGGCTTCACAGGCGAATTCTATCAGACATTTAGAGAAGACCTAACACCTATCCTTCTAAAACTCTTCCAAAATATAGCAGAGCAAGGAACACTCCCAAACTCATTGTACGAGGCTACCATCACCCTGATACCAAAACCAGACAAAGATGTCACAAAGAAAGAAAACTACCGACCAATATCACTGATGAACATAGATGCAAAAATCTTCAACAAAATATTAGCAAACAGAATTCAACAGCACATGAAAAGGATCATACACTATGATCCATTGGGGTTTATCTCAGGAATGCAGGGATTCTTCAATATATGCAAATCAATCAATGTGATACACCGTATTAACAAATTGAAGGAGAAAAACCATATGATCATCTCAATAGATGCAGAGAAAGCTTTTGACAAAATTCAACACCCATTTATGATAAAAACCCTACAGAAAGTAGGCATAGACGGAGCTTACCTCAACCTAATAAAGGCCATATATGACAACCCCAGAGCCAACATCATCCTCAATGGTGAAAAACTGAAAGCATTTCCACTAAGATCAGGAACAAGACAAGGTTGCCCACTCTCACCACTATTACTCAACATAGTTTTGGAAGTTTTAGCCACAGCAATCAGAGAAGAACAACAAATAAAAGGAATCCAAATAAGAAAAGAAGAAGTAAAGCTGTCACTGTTTGCAGATGACATGATACTATATGTAGAGAATCCTAAAGATGCTACCAGAAAACTACTAGAGCTAATCAATGAATTTGGTAAAGAAGCAGGGTACAAAATTAATGCACAGAAATGTCTTGTATTCCTATACAGTAATGATGAAAAATCTGAACATGAAATTAAGAAAACACTCCCATTTACCATTGCAACAAAAAGAATAAAATACCTAGGAGTAAACCTATCTAAGGAGACAGAAGATCTGTATGCAGAAAACTATAAGACACTGGTGAAAGAAATTAAAGATGATACAAATAGATGGAGAGATATACCATGTTCTTGGATTGGAAGAATCAACATTGTGAAAATGACTCTATTATCCAAAGCAATCTACAGATTCAATGCAATCCCTATCAAACTACCACTGGCATTTTTCACAGAACTAGAACAAAAAATTTCACAATTTGTATGGAAACACAAATGACCCTGAAAAGCCAAAGCAATCTTGAGAAAGAAAAACAGAGCTGGAGGATTCAGGCTCCTGGACTTCAGACTATACTACAGCGCTACAGTAATCAAGACAGTATGGTACTGGCACAAAAACAGAAATATAGATCAATGGAACAGGATAGAAATCCCAGAGATAAACCCACTCACATATGGTCACCTTATCTTTGATAAAGGAGGCAAGAATATACAATGGAGAAAATACAGTCTCTTCAATAAGTGGTGCTGGGAAAGCTGGACAGGTACGTGTAAAGGAATGAAATGAGAACACTCCCTAACACCATACACAAAAATAAACTCAAAATGGATTAAAGACCTAAATGTAAGGCCAGACACTATCAAACTCTTAGAGGAAAACAGGAAGAACACTCTATGATATAAATCACAACAAGATCCTTTTTGACCTACCTCCTAGAGAAATGAAAATAAAAACAAAAATAAATAAATGGGACCTAATGAAACTTAAAAGCTTTTGCACAGCAAAGGAAACCATAAACAAGATGAAAAGACAACCCTCAGAATGGGAGAAAATATTTGCAAATGAAGCAGCTGACAAAGGATTAATCTCCAGAATTTACAAGCAGCTCATGCAGCTCAATATGAAAAAAACAACCCAATCCAAAAGTGGGCAGAAGACCAAAATAGACATTTCTCCAAAGAAGATATACAGATTGCCAACAAACACATGAAAGGATGCGCAACATCATTAATCATTAGAGAAATGCAAATCAAAACTACAATGAGATATCATCTCACACCAGTCAGAATGGCCATCATCAAAAAATCTATAAACAATAAATGCTGGAGAGGATGTGGAGAAAAGGGAACCCTCATACACTGTTGGTGGAAATGTAAATTGATACAGCCTCTATGGAGAACAGTATAGAGGCTCCTTAAAAAACTAAAACAGAACTACCATACGACCCAGCAATCCCACTACTGGGCATATAACCTGAGAAAGCCATAATTCAAAAACAGTCATGTACCACAATATTCATTGCAGCTCTGTTTACAATAGCCAGGAGTTGGAAGCAACCAATGTGTCCGTTGACAGATGAATGGATAAAGAAGATGTGGCACATATATAGGATGGAATATTACTCAGCCATTAAAAGAAACGAAATTGAGTTATTTGTAGTGAGGTGGATGGACCTAGAGTCTGTCATACAGAGTGAGGTAAGTCAGAAAGAGATAAACAAATACCATATGCTAGCACATATATATGGAATCGAAAAGAAAAAAAAATGGTCATGAAGAACCTAGGGGCAAGGCAGGAATAAAGACGCAGACCTCCTAGAGAATGGACTTGAGGATACGGGGAGGGGGAAGGGTAAGCTGGGACAAAGTGAGAGAGTGGTAGTGTATATATGGACATATATACACTACCAAATGTAAAATAGCTAGCTAGTGGGAAGCAGTCTCATAGCACAGGGAGATCAGCTCGGTGCTTTGTGACCAGCTAGAAGGATGGGATAGGGAGGGTGGGAGGGAGGGAGACGCCAGAGGGAAGATATATGGGGATATATGTATATGTATAACTGATTCACTCTGTTATAAGGCGGAAACTGACACACCGTTCTAAAGCAGTTATACTCCAATAAAAATGTAAAAAACATATTTCCGAATCAAAAGAAAACTCGAAATAATAGTACATAAATATCCTTTACTTAGAGTCATCAGTTGTTACCATTCTGCCACATTTGCTTTTGATTCATTTTTTTTTCTCCTCTCTCTCTTTTTTTTAAAGTACTTGAGAGCAAGTTTATAACTTCCGGAAGGGAGATATCATGACACTGCTCCTTTAAATACATTAGCAGGTATTTCCTAAGAAGAAGAACATTCTTTCACATAATCACAGTAGTGTTTTCACAGTCCATAAACTTAAAATTGTTACAGTATTATTTAATATATTCCATATTCATATTTCCCCCAGTTTTCAATAATGCCCCTTGTTGTTTGTTTTCTTTTAAATTAAATTCAGGATCCAGTCAAGGATCATATGCTTCATTGAATTTTTAAGCTTTGTAGTCTCCTTTAGTGTAGAACAGTTCCCTTGACATTTTGCGGGGGTTTGTTGATTTTTGCTTTTCAGGACATTAACATTTTTGAAGTGTCTGTTTTTACAGAATTGCTGTATTGTTTTTAAAAATTTTATTTTTATTTATTTATTTTTGGCTGTGTTGGGCCTTTGTTGCTGCATGCGGGCTTTTCTCTAGTTGTGGAGAGTGGGGCGCTACTCTTCGTTGTGGTGCGCGGGCGTCTCATTGCAGTGGCTTCTCTTGTTGCAGAGCATGGGCTCTAGGCATGTGGGCTTCAATAGTTGTGGCACATGGGCTCAGTAGTTGTGGCTCGCGGGCTCTAGAGCGCAGGCTCAGTAGTTGTGGCGCATGGGCTTAGTTGCTTCGCAGCTTGTGGGATCTTCCCGAACCAGGGCTCGAACCCGTGTCCCCTGCAGTGGCAGGCGGATTCTTAACCACTGTGCCACCTGGGAAAGCCACTGTATCATTTTTTCGTTACAGATTCCTGTGTCCTGAAGAGATCTTCAAGCTTATCTGTTAGTACTTCAAACCCAGTAGGCATAGTTGTTTTATAGTCTGTATCCATTAAGTCTCCTCTATGAAATCTTTGATGATCTTTCTCCTGTCTGTAGTTTGTTAATTTTGCTCATGGTGTCTTGTTTTCTTGTGTGTTTGCTTGTTTTTGTTCCTCATTATCTTTGAAATATTATTTGTAGGGATTTTTATTTTTTGAGGTCTGGTAGGATGGTGCCTTACTCCATAGTAGATTTATATTTGCTTCTGCCAGACACCTCAGGATTTGTTAGTCTGGGACTACGGTAAACCTAGCTCATGGCTTGAAGTTCTGTAGATGGTTTAAGTGGTAGGGAACTGGGCTGCAAATTTGAGCCAGAAGTGACCCCACCTTTTGGGGTATTTTTTCCCCCTTCTTTTTCTTTTTATTCTATTTCTCTGATTAGCACCATGACAAATTTTACTTTGGCTTTCTGGGGATGGTGATGGGGTGGCCAGTTTTAACTGTGGGCCCCAGCCTAAAGTGAAAAAGATCTCTCATTATACTTCCCATCTTGAGTGGACTCTAATCATTAACTTCTCTCTCTTTGCCCAGCAAGGCCAGCTAAACCAAAGCCCAGATTTTTCTGTACTAGCAAATGCTGTAGGGCAAAAGTGGCTATGGGTTCTAATGCTTTGCTGACTTCTCTGGTGTTTGATTTCCTTTAGATTTTGGTCTGGTAATTCTGACTATCTTGAAAGCTCTTTAATACTTTTAAGGAGATAAAAAATTTTTTTTTCATCTGGAATTTTTATTTGTATTCACATGACTTGTTGGTTCATGTAACTGTTACCTTCTGTTAATGGAAATGGAGGTCCTCTTTAATTTTAGGAGAAAATTTTTTGTTGTCCTTATTAGAGATATGGGCTGGATACAGATGTTTTTCATACTTTTAATGGGAATTGATATGGCCAAGCCCTGTGAAAGCACCACAGTCAGAATTTCCTAGTCAACATTTAGCACTGTGATAACTGAAAGAAGAAAAATGGCCCTGTTACATGCTAGACAGCTCAAGTACAGTGTTTTAGTTTGTAACCAGTCTCTGTCATTGGTTTTTCATTACTGAATTCTGTTATGACAGCCATCCAGTATGAATTAAAAGAATTCCATTTGACATTTGACCTTTTAATAAAAGGTAGACGTGCAGCATTTAACAAATAGCTCCCAGTGAGGGTGTATGAGACAGTGATCAGTGTTGAAAGCACTCACTTGAGCTGGGTCAGGCAGAGTTGGTGTTCACTTTCTTTTGGGGTTTGCCACATGCCTAATGGCAGGTGGAGATTGATGAAAGCGCTGGTCCCTTTCTTCACTCATGTCTGTTGGAACTATGCAGGGGTCACTGCGTAAATCCAGATTTGATCTTATGTGAATGGCTGGCTTTATTAAAGAGATTCTGTGAAAGGAACTCTGATTCCCAGTCATTATTTTTGTCAGAAGGATTTGGTTAACAAATAAGATCACTTTTAAATAATGTTTGCTAATAACTCTAAGTTGGTAGTACTTGGAAAAAAATGATGCAAAATGTGTCAGTTTTCTGTAAAGGATTTTCTCTGTAACCCTCTATAGACTTTCATCTTTAAAGTCTGAAAATGAAATATTTTCAGTCTTCTCTTCTGGACTCATACTTTCTGGATGACCGGAATATTTGGATCCATGTGAGCTTCTGCAGAGACCTTGCTATGTGCTAATCATATTCAAATGTGGGCTTGGTAAGAGCAGAATAATTTGTATATGGAATTACCTGTCCTGGGTTACCTAATCCAAACATGCAGTGATTTTTCATGATTTCCAGATTTATAGTACATCTGATGGTGCAAATGAATTAGTCTTTACATTACATGTAAATACAAAATGTATAAACTTATTCTCTCCTAATAGAAATGAGGCATTTTCAACTTGCTTTGGAAATAATAACCGATGCCTTTGCATAGTAGTTGTTTGCAAATCATCCTCCTAAACGCTAGGAATAATTTTCAGGTAAATGTATGATTCCTAAAAATATAGCAGTTATCATTAGAGAGTGTTAGATTTCAAGTGACAGAATCTTACTTCCAACTTCAGTACTGCTTAAACAAAATAAGAAACTTATTAGATCGTGTAGTTGGGACACTAAGACACTAGGATGGCTCATAGGGTCAAAAGATGAGCTGCAGACACCATGTTCTCAAGGTTTAGAACTGCTGTCAGTATGATTATTATTCACTTATATTCATCTTTCTTGCCTCGTGTCATCCATCCATCCTGCTCACATTTCTGCTTTTACCTCCATGGCTTTGTTCTTCAGAAAGCCTTCTCCATGTGGTGGGGAAGATGCCTGCTGATATCTTTAAATTCATTTTCAACTCAGAAGGTCCAAAGAAAGAACTTCTCTTTCCCAGTGTTCAGCTATCATTCAAGGGAAGAATTCCAGTTGCCATTATCAGGGTCACATGTTCATACCCAAGAACAGTCAGAGTATAGGGGAATAGGATACTATGATTGGCCAGGTCTGCTTACCCCTTCTGGACAGGACAGTGGGTTCTTATAGGAAGACAGAGAATGGGAGGGGGGAATTATACTGGACAACCCAAAGAAATCCTTTACAAAAATAGATTGTTAAAAAACGTTAAATACTGTTAAAGAGTATTCCTTATTGAGTACGCATTCTTGAATACAAGTAAGATAAACAGATTTGAGAAAATAATCCACTATAAGGGGATCCATAAACCCCTTATACTCATATGAGAAGATATTTTTTCGTGTTAGAAAATTCCATAGAAATGTTGACTATTATGTGAACTATATTTGGCCAGTGGAAATGAAAATTGAAAAAGACTGTAAATAGTTAAATCCAAATGATTCCTCTGTATAAATGAATTATATAATTAAAGGAAAGTCACACACACACGCACACAAAAAGAAAATTCCATAGATTAGAGGAACTGATACAGCACACTAGAGGAGAGGACAATTGAATTAGGGATTGTTGTGTTAGAAAAGAAATTAATACACCCAAGATTTTCCTTTGCTTACATTTCTTCCACAAAGAAGTCACTAGGAAATGATAGACTGTAGCTTTTTTAAAAATTATTTTTTATTTTTGCTAAGCCAGCAAGAGTGAGCCATTTCATCTGTTGTTATTAAAATAAGCCCTCATTGATTTAATGGTTAGATCCAAAATAAGGGATTTTAGTTATCAATAAGTGGTAATTTCAGTATCAGTTCTTCATTGCAGCAAATTCATAAATATGCATTTGTTTATGAATATTCTGCAATGAAAATAATATGAATTGACTAGCATTAATACAGATATAAAAATAGATTACCTTGAGTGATGTATGTGCATGTGTGAATTGAAGCAAATTCTCCAAATGAACATTCATCATGTGTCATATTTGTAGAAACCAAAAGCATTCTCACTGTGCTTTTGCATGCCTACTGGTTTTTAGACTCTGGTGGTAAGAGAATCAATGGCATATAAATTAGAAGTTATTATATTTTAGTAAGGCAAACATGGATTTAAAATAGCTCGTCTGCTATATTTAAATTAGTATATCTGACAAAATGAACAAGTCTGTCAAAAACTGCTTTTACAAGTTATGGTCTGGAAACCTAACTCTCAAGTTGTTTATGCTATAGTAATACATTACAAATAATAGATGGACTGCAATTATTTATAAGGAATTCACTTTGTCAGGAGACTGTGGCCACAGCATACAGCTCAGATGACACTTGTGTCAAAGAATATTAATTGGCTCAGATAACTCAAAAGTTCCTGGCTGGATCTAAGGATTCAAGTGATGTCATCAGAACTCAGTCTCTCGGCACTGCTTTTATTTGTGTGGCTTCGTTCCCAGCTTCCCCCCTCATTGGGTGCTAGAGGGCTGCCAGCAGAATTAAGCTCATATCTCACTTCTCAGCAACCTCAATGGAAAGAAAGCATGCCTCTTTTTCAGCAGTTGCAGTAAAGTCAGAATTAAGCCTCATTGACTGATTGGTTTGACTGGGGTCGTTTGCCCTGTCCTGAACCAGTCACTACAGCCAGGGAGGTATGATATTGGGGTAGGCCACTCCCGGATTGGAGTAAGGAGTGGGGTGTTTTCCTAAGCAATAATGATATTGATCCCAGAAGAAGGGTGAATGGATGCAGGGTATTAAAAATCAATAAATATCTGCCAAATGATTCTTTATTAAAATGAAGATATCCTTGAGAAAGAAAACAGAATAAATGATTCAGTGTTTCAGATGCCCATTAATCATTCAACAAGTATTTATTGTCTCCATGCCTGTCACTATATTAGGCATATATACTAGTGGTGAGCACAATGGTCGAGGTCTCAGAACTCATCGAATTTGCTCTCTGGTGGAGAAGGCAGACGTAAAAATCTAGTTACACAAACAATTTACTTATTATGTGAAAAGTACAACTGCTATGGGAACATATAACAAGGAGCCTTCAGGGAGGTCAGGAAAGGCTTTCTAGAGGCAGTGTTGTTTCAACTGAGACCTGTAGGATGAGTCTAAGCAAGGGAAAGGGGGTGGGATGGAAGGAGAGAGTTTCAGAGATTTTTACCTCTAAGTAACCCTGTAGTTTGATCAGAGGAAGTGGGGAAGCCTGAGAACCTAGACAAAATGGGGACAGAGTGTACCAGTAGGGCTAATGGACTTGGAAGGAGAGGCTGAGTGTTCCAGAGACAAGAGCTATGCATTTCACTATGTTATCTGCGGGTGTCTGTGATAAGTGAGTCTCATAATCCAGATCCATACATGGATCAAGACTTTCTGAAAGAAGATCTAGCTAAAGCTCAGAGAGTCTCAATTTTAATATACCTTTTCAAAAAATTTTGCTTTTTTGGGTTCTTCAAGTGAGAAGAGGCTGGAAAATATGCCCTTGGCTGCTTGACAGACAAAAATGTTTACTTTTGGCCATTAAAGTTCTGCAAGTAGCTATTCAGTGTTAACACACTAAATGTCCATCCAAGCTAACAGTGATTGTATCTCAACCTTTTACCTGAAATGAAATGATATTGAGACATCAGCTCTGTATATCTTAGATTAGTGGCATGAATGGGTTATCCAGATAATTACAGACATCTGAGCATCTAAGTAGACTTCTACCAGTCCTGGACACTATTTGTATTTTGCTTAATTTTTGCCTTTTATCTTCAAAGTTTCAAAAAAGTTGGACTTTTGGAAAATTCTTTAGGCCTGGGTTAGGATTTCTCCCCTTATACCGTCTACACTCAGTAAATGAGGATATCTGCTCCTAAGAATGGTGGACTAGGTAATACAGGTCTACCCTCCTGCTGAGGGCAACTAGAAAAACTGGACAGATTATAAACAAAGGCCTGCTTCAAGGTACTAGAAGGCTAACAAATAGTGAAGAGGTATCATCCAATAAAGATGTTAAAAAAAAAAAAAGCTATCAGACCAGGTCCTGGGGGAACAGCAACCCAGGGAAGTGAGCCCCAAACTTGGCGCCTCTGAGAGCACATGCAAATTCCAAGGAAGAATCTGAGAGACTAAGAGGCTGGGCAGTCTTTGTGGGCTAATGCAATGAGGATTGGTGCCCAGGGTCTGCAAGGATACAGGGAGCCTGGTGAATCCTTTCCCTTTGGGTTTGGACCTTAAAGGGCTGCCTCAAAGGAGTAGGGATGAACTAGAAGTCAGCCCATGAAGCCAGATGAAATGAAAAAATAAGCCTGGGCCAAGACATTTGTAAAAACCTGTAACTGAACAAAGGGCTTGCATCCAGAAGGACTTTCATCAATCAATAAGAAAAAGACCACCCAATAGAAAAAAGTCAAGAGAACTGAACAGTTCACAAGTATGAGCTGTTACAGAAGGGACATCCAAATGGCCAGTAAACATGTGAAAAGGTACTTAATCTCATTAGTAATCAAGGAAATGCAAATTGATACCACAGTGAGCTATCATGACACACCCACCAGATAGCTGAAATTTAGGTTGCCAATAGCAAGTGGTAGCAAGGTCGGGGGCACCCAGATCTCTCATACACTGCTGGTGGGAGTATAAATAGGCACAACAACTTTGGAAAACTGTTTAGCATTATCTACCATAGTTTAACATATGCATACCCTATGATCCAGCAATTCCAGTCCTAGATATATATGCTGCTGGTCCTTGTGCACAGATGTATACAACGGTGTTCATAGCTGCATTATTCATGATAGCCTTGTGAGCCCATTATTCATTTGGGCTGGGAACAACCCAAATGTTAACCAATAGTAGAATGGATTAATAAATAATAGCATATTCAAACAGTGAACTATTATACTTAAATGAAAATGAACAGACTATAGCTAAATGCAACAAAACAGATACATAAATAGAGCAAAAGAATCCAGACACAAAATATTACATGCTGTGTGATTCCATTGTTCTAAATGTTAAAAGCCAGGCAAAACTATAGTGTTTAGGGGTACATGCTTAGGTTATAAATGAAAATCAAGGGAGTGATTTCTACAAAAGTGAGGACAGTGCTTACCTTTAGTGGGGAGGGAGGGCTTAGTGATTAAGAGGGGGTTTGAGGGGGTGCTGGCAGTGTTCTGTTTCTTTAGTTGGGTGATCATTACACAGATGTTCACTTTGTAATAATTAATTCAGCTGTACATTTTGGAGATATTTTTCTACATGCATATAATATTTCACAATAAAATCTTTTAAAAGACCATATCACTTTATCTTTTATCCACCTCAGTGAAACTAAAAGCAGAATTTATGACATACTCAATCAGGTTGCAGCAGTGCTTTTCACTTAGAGATGTGACAAAGCCTGAATGTGGGCAGACAGGCAAAGTCAAAGTCAAAATCGAGTTTGATTTCTGGGTGTTTATTACTAACTTTCATCTTCTTTCCTCAAAAACATTATGATTTTACTTATAATTAACTAATACAGTGGCTTAGCGTATAGTAGACACTCTATTATTTAAGTATTTTTAAAATTTTATTTTTGGCTGCATTGGGTCTTCGTTGCTGCACACACGCTTTCTCTAGTTACAGTGAGCGGGTGCTACTCTTTGTTGCAGTGCGCGGGCTTCTCATTGCGGTGGCTTCTCTTGTTGCGGAGCAGGGGCTGTAGGTGTGAGGGCTTCAGTAGTTGCAGCACATAGTCTCAGTAGTTGCGGTGCATGGGCTCAGTAGTTGTGACGCGTGGGCTCAGTAGTTGTGACGCGTGGGCTCTAGAGGTTTGGGGAGAGTGTTGCCCTTGGAGAGGGCATGGAAGCTCTGTTCCCCTTCCCCATACCTTGCCCTGTGCATCTCTTCCATTTGGTTGTTGCTGAGTTATATCCTTTTATAGTAAACTGGTGACCTAGTGAGTAAAATGTTTCTCTGAGTTCTGGGAGCCGCTGTAGCAAATTAATTGAAACTGAGGCCGGGGTCTTGGGATACTCTGAACCCAGTGGGTCAGAGCACAGGTAACAAGCTGGGCTTGTGACTGGTGTTTGAAGTTTGGGGGCAGTCTTAACCAGTGGAGCACTTAACCTGTGGAATTTGATGCCATCTTTGTGTAGATAAATTACTTGCTGTTTTGGGGAATACCCCTCCTGCCCCTGCCACAAACATGCACACACAAACACGCATGCATGTTGGAATTGGTGACCAGAACAAAATACAAAATACATCTTTATTTTTCTTTTCTTCAACCTGGGTCAAATAAGAGGATTCTTTCTGAAATTTGTCTCTCTTTTATCTACCTCAGATATATGTCACACATTCTGCAGACAGATGTTTTCAGGAAGTATTTCAGGGAGAAAAGAGCAGAGGACAATGTGAAACCTATGAAATGTGAAGTAATCCAATTTAAAAGAGATCAAACAAATAGAAAACCAAGGAGCATAACAGCTTTAGAAACAGTAGAAAGCCAGAAGAAGCACGAGATTAAAATATGAAAATTAATCCTTTTACTCCAAGTGCCTAGAGAACCTCTCACTGACAACAAAAGTCATGTTGCATTTACTTGAGCATTTTCTGTAATTTTTTTCTTTGATATTTTCCTGCTAAAATGGTTCTTTGGGATAAAGAAATATTTATCAACATCCCAGAGTATAATTGCCCTTGCCCTCACTTTAGCAGTAGCAGAACTTGAAGACATGTGAACAGTTTCATATGCTCTTATTTATGTCCAGCAAGCAAGATTTAATTGAATGGAATTTCCATCTTTTCAGTTTTTTTAAAGCAAACTTTCTGCTAATAACACTAAGAACAGTTATATGCCAGGTACTGTGCAAAGTGAAGTACTTTACAAATATGATTTCATTTAATCCTCATAATAAGGTGGATGTGGTAGATGGCTTCCAATGATCCTCACTTCCTGGTATTTACTTCCCCGTATGGCCTCTCCCACATTGAATAGGGCTGATCTGTGTGACTAATAGATCTTGCATAAATGATGGTGTGTGACTTCTGGGCCACAGACTACATTGCAGCTTCTCCCATGGTCTCTCAGACTGCTTGCTCTGAAAGTAGCCAGTCATCATGCCATGAGGACACTCAAGCATCCCTGTTGAGAGGCCCATGAGGGGAGGAACTGAAGCCTCCCACCAATAACCAGGAACGGCTTGCTAGCTGTGTGAGTGAGCCATCTTGGAAGTGGATTTTCTAGCCCTAGTCAAGCCTTCAGATGCCTGTAGCCCTTGCTACCATCTCTGACTGCAACCTCATCAGAGACCCCAAGCAAGGTTCTCTTTCCTAAGTTATGTGGGAATACATTTTCCTCTGAAAGAAGATACTCTCTCATACATACTGAACACTTATTTAACTAGATTCTTAGGTAGAAACACTAGGAGCTGGAGGTTGACATTTAAATGAAGGAAAAAGAGGAAAATAGTTCCTCTGTGAAATGTTTTAGCCTGAGAATTCTCTTTTATTGAGTGCAATTTAATATTAAATTCAATTCAATGAATGTTAACTGAGCCCCTTCTATGTGCCAATCACACATGGTCTGTACAGCAAAGAAGCTTACATTCTGGAGGTAGATGCAGGCTGGTAAGCAAATAATTACTGTACAGTGTATTACATTCAATAATAGAGGCATGTGCAAAGGACAAAGTGATTGTCACTCTTTGAATGCATTAGGGAAAGCCTTACTTCTGGGGACCCTTGAGATGAGTTTTGTAGGATGAATAGAAGTTTGCAAGGCAGACAAGGATAGGGATGTGAGAAGAAAGTATGAGTCTATAAAGGTATAGAGGTGTGAAATAGCCTGGCACATTTAGGGATTGTGAAAGTCATTTAATTAATTACAAACATTTATTAAATATGCATATGTATGAGGCCCTGTGCTGGATACGGGGAATACAGTGATAAGAAACACAAAATTCCTGTGCTCAAGGAACTTACAGACTCAAGGCAGAGGGAGATGAATAAATAACCATGATGGGGTGAGCATGAGGGCCCGTGAGTTCATAAAGAAGGGGCAGCCTTGGGTAGTCAGGGAAGCCTTTCTGAAAGAGGTCACATCTGAGTCTGGAAAGACAAATGGGAGTTAGTTGGGGAGAGAAGGGGAGGAGGGGAGAAGAAAGGCATTCCAGGTGTTAATGTACAAGTCTGGAGGTGTGTGATCCCCTGAGACTTTGTGAATTGCGAGTTGAGCATGAAGTACGAAAAGGGCAGGTTCCTGGGATGGATGTCGTGCTGAGAAGCTTACAGAGTATTCTGAACTAAAGGATTTTAGGTAGGGAAATGACATGACCAGATTTTCCCTTTAGAATAGTCACTGTGGCTGCAGGGTAGAGAATGGCCAGGCTATGGGGGTGGGGTGGGAGTGGGGACACAATTCTGGAGTCAGGGAGGTCAGTTAAGAAGCTGTTGCAGCCCCCCAGGCAAGACATGAGAGTGACATTAACAAAGGAAGGCAGCAGGGATGAAAGGGAGTAGATGGATTTGTGAGATGTCAGGAGGTAGATCCTCAAGGTGGAGGCAGAATAATGTCACCATCAAGAGTGTGGACTCTGGAACCAGAATGACTGATTTTCCTCCCACTTCTTCCCTTTACTAGTGTGGGAACTGGAGCAGGTTACTTACCCTCTCTGTGCCTCTGTTTCCTTATCTGTGATATGGGGAGAATAATACTACCCACATCTAGGGTTGTTGTGGCGATTAAATGATTACTTATAATGTTTGGAACACTGTTGGCACATAGTAAGTGTTCCATAAACATTTAGTTATTATATGATTGATAGGAGGAGAGAGAAGTCATAGGTGACTCTGGGCATGGGCAATTGTGTGAATCATCATTCCATTCACAGAGGGATACAGAAGAGAGCAGGCCTGGGGGGGCATGCTGGGCTTGAGGTGCTTGTGGACACCTAAATGGAGACACCTTGTAGGCCTTGGAGTCAATGGAGTGGACCTCAGAAGGGATCTGGGTGGGATAAATCCTCTAGAACTGCAGGGAGGGCATGGGCAGGGGCGTGAGAAATAGAGAGAAGGACTGAAATAGTTGTTGAGATGAGAGGTGACAAGGGAAAG
>NW_006789896.1:2442393-2462423 GCF_000442215.2 Lipotes vexillifer | reverse complement strand
CAAGGGAAAGAGATCGGGAGGTAGAGGCCCCAGTGGAGGCTAGAGACTCCGAATTTGCAGTCACATGATCTGGACCATTGTGTGGTTTTCTTCAGCAATCCTAACAGCCTGTTAATGAGAGAAGAGTTGAACAGCTAGACTGACTCAGTGTTGGGCTTTTACTGGCTGTGATGGCAAGACTTGGAATCAGAACATTGACGATATTACTAAGAAACTGGAGGACAGGATCAACTGTGAGGTCTAGGCTGGAGGGGGAAGAGTGAAGATGACATGAGAGGGTAGAGAGAGCCATAGAGAGGCTAGGAGATGAAAGAGCATAGGATGCTGGAACCAGGTATATTGGGAGTATCGGAATGAGAGAGAATGATCCTATGGAGAGAGGGTGCCCTCTCCACCCCTCACCATAGTGTTTGTTATTATTTTTAGACTTAAAAAGTAGTACATGCTTTTTGTAAGAAGTTCGAACACTTTAGACAAATCCACTTAGGAAGTGGAAGTCCCTTATTCTAATAGTTTCTTATAATTTTTAGTGTTCATTATTTTAAATGTATTGTTAACAGTTTAGTATATACTCTTCCGTATTTTTCTGTGCATTATTTCTTAGTATTGTTTCAGAAATGGAATCATATTATACGTATTGTTCTGAAACTTGCTTTTCTTCTAATATACTTTGGCTATAATAATTTCTTGTACATTTAATCTTTGAGAATGGGTTATTTATCTATTCATTGTCCACAGTGATTTTAATTACTGTTCAAAAATTTTCCCTGTTATGACTTTTGGGTAGATTGAGAGGCTTTTCTTTCTTCTTTTTTCCTAAGAATTTTTTTTAACATACAGAAATCTGTACATAATTAGTGTATACTACTTGATACATATGGAGATAAGTATACACCCATGAAACCATTACCACAATCTATGCCATAGACCTATCCATCACCTCCAAAAGTTTCCTCTGGCCCTCTTATTCTTTATTATTATTATTATTAGTGTGTGTGTGTGTGTGTGAGAGAGAGAGAGAGAGAGAAAGAGAGAGAGAGGGAGAGAGAGACAAGAACACTAAACTCTTGCCCTCTTAGTACTTGAAACTTTGTACCCATTGACTAATATCTCCCCCTAGCCCCTGACAACCACCATTCCAGAGAGTGGGCTATTTAAACTCAAGATTTTATTCAGATATAGAGCAGTATCTGGTGATGATAAGGTATGGAAGGGCATTCGTGGGAATGCAGATTGAAGTATAATGGAGGTGAGTGTTTTGAATGGGTTTCCGGCTCTATGGATGTTGCAGTCATCCAGAATGATGGCAGGAGTTGGGAAGAAAGGGAGGACAGTGACCCGGTTGGCAGAATCCTCAGTGTGTGAGTATGAGAATTTGAGTAGACAGAAGAGATGAAGGCAGGGAAATGAGTATAGAGGGGCATAGTTTGAGCCACAGTGGAGCAGCATGGGTCAGTCTGCAAAGCAGATGGGAACCAGGCAGGGAAAGTATGAACTTAAAAGGAGTGGGGATCAGGGAGAATAAAAGATGCAATTTATATATTTTAAAGATTTTATTTGGTAAGAATTGAAAGACTGAAGGCTGGCAGCCCTGCTGGGAGACTATTGTGGTCCTGGAAAAAATAGCAGAGCTTGGGGATGTGGATAAGAGAGATGTTTGCAGGGCCGACAGGACCTAGTGACTGATAGCACTGGTGTGAGGGGGCAGGAGAGTTGAGGGTGATTCTCCAATTACTGGTTTGAGAAAATGACAGTGAAAACTAAGATGATAAGAAACAGAGGATGAGGAAAAACAAGGAGTTATGTGTACGTGTATGTGTGCAGGCTGTGTAGGGGAACAGAGGGTGGAAAGAAATATAATGACTATTTAATTAAAACATAATTCCATGAGTTTGTGAAGTTAATTTTAAAAAATAAAAATTTATTCTAGATAGAAACTGAAGATTTGGAGATATGCCTAGATGAGATAGTAAATGCCCTAGTAAAAGTATTGTTGTCCAGACCTTTTTAGTTAAAAAGTTCTTTGGTTCATGGGTTCTTTTACCGTACTTTGACTGGAGGGAGGTCTTTAAAAGCAGGATGTTAAGTTAACCCATGAATTACATGACTCAAGGCATTCCAGGGACATTAATGCATGGATATAGTCCTGTGTTAGATATTGGAGCAGTGGGCTAGGTGATTATCATTTTTCATGACACTCCTGAATATTGACTCTGTCTAATTTACTAGAGGATGGTTCATTAGAAATTCACAAGCATCCATTATATACGAGGCACTATACATTACAGTCTCTAGTTCAAGGAGCTTGTATTAATATTGGAATAAGCACGTACATAATTGCAAAGTAGAATGTTTTAGATGTCACAAGAGAGGGAAAAAGTAAGGTACTGGAAGGTCAAAGAGGCTGAACAATCACTACTGCTGGTAGGATTAAAAATTGCTTCGATAAGGAAATGACATTTGAATCAGGAAGTAATCTGTGCAGAGGTAAAGAGAGGACATTGCAGACAGAAGGTGCAGTGTGGGGCTTCCCCGGTGGCGCGGTGGTTGGGAGTCCGCCTGCCGATGCAGGGGACACGGGTTCGTGCCCCGGTCCGGGAAGATCCCACAAATTTTACGATATGTGAATTATATAAAAAAAAAAAAAAAAAAAAAAAAATGGTGCAGTGTGAACAGAGTTTTAGGGAAACATACCTTAACCATTGTAGATACAGAGCTGTAAAAGCATGATCCAAGTATACTATAGGCTGGAGTTGTAATATAGTGCTATTTATCAGGAACAAAAAAGGGAAGTGGTCAAGATTTTTAAAGTAATTAAATCAGTTACAGAAATAAATGAATTTTAATAAAAAATACCTGGGTAATCAGATTTTAATGCAATAACTACTCTGTATTTTGGTGTGATAAAAGAACATGCTATTTCTATTTTGTTGAGATAGAGTGGCCAATTTAAGTTAGAGCATAGCTTATGAATACATCTTTTCATACTTGGGGTAAATTCTCCAGCATCAAAGGATATGTACAGTTTAAAAAAATTGCCTAATGAAGTTACTGATTTACATTCTACCTGTAGTGTATGAGAGTGCCCATCTTCACAACATCTTCATAGATAATGAGGTTTTTTTAAACATCTTTACTGGAGTATGATTACATTACAATGTTGTGTTAGTTTCTGCTGTATAACAAAGTGAATCTGCTATATGTATACATATATCCACATATCCCCTCCCTCTTGCGCCTTCCTCCCACCCTCCCTATTCCCCACCTCTAGGTGGTCACAAAGCCCCGAGCTGATCTCCCTGTGCTATGCAGCTGCTTCCCACTAGCTAGCTATTTTACATTTGGTAGTGTATATATGTCAGTGCTACTCTCTTACTTCGTCCCAGCTTACCCTTCCCCCTCCCCGGGTCCTCAATCCATTCTCTATGTCTGTGTCTTTATTCTTGTCCTGCCCCTAGGTTCATCAGGACCTTTTTTTTTTTTTTTTTAGATTCCATATATATGTGTTAGCATATGGTATTTGTTTTTCTCTGTCTGACTTGCTTCACTCTGTATAACAGATTCTAGGTCCAACTTCACTCTGTATAACAGACTCTAGGTCCATCCACCTCACTACAAATAACTCAATTTCCTTTCTTTTTATGGCTGAGTAATATTCTGTTGTATATATGTGCCACATCTTTATTCATTCATCTGTCGATGGACACTTAGGTTGCTTCCATGTCCTGGCTATTGTAAATAGTGCTGCAGTGAACATTGTGGTACATGTCTCCTTTTGAATTATGGTTTTCTCAGGGTACATGCCCAGTAGTGGGATAGCTGGATCATATGCTAGTTCTATTTTTAGTTTTTTAAGGAACCTCCATACTGTTCTCCATAGTTGCTGTATCAGTTTACATACCCACCAACAGTGCAGGAGGGTTCCCTTTTCTCCACACCCTCTCCAGCATTTATTGTTTGTAGATTTTCTGATGATGGCCATTCTGACTGGTGTGAGGTGATACCTCGTTGTGGTTTTGATTTGAGTTTCTCTAATGATTAGTGATGTTGAGCATCCTTTCATGTGTTTGTTGGCAATCTGTATATCTTCTTTGGAGAAATGTCTGTTTAGGTCTTCTGCCCATTTTTGGATTGGATTGTTTGTTTTTTTGATATTGAGCTGCATGAGCATAAATAATGAGTTTTGTCTTTTTCTTGCAAAACTAAACAAAATATAATTATACATTCACAGGAAGTTGCAAAGAAAGTACAGAGAGGTTTCATATACCTTTGACCTCCTGTTTCCCTCAGTGGTTACACCTTATATGACCATAGTATAATATCAAAAATCATCATTGGTACAATGTATGTGTATAGTTCTGTGTCAACCTATTGCATATGTAGATTTGTATAACTTCCACCATGATCAAGATACAGAAAATTCATTTATTAGCTTCAGTGATAGCACCAGAAATTGAACTCATAGCTTATAAGAAGTGAAAAACTTGCTGTTAGCAGGTTACCTCTTATTTATCCCAACTTTGTAAGCCTCAAGATTTTACCCATTTTATTTCTTCTTTATGTGTATTCTATCACCTCAAACATCTCCTTTATAGTCATTTTTCCCTACCCCCCTGCCAACCGCTGGCAACCCGTGATTTGTTCTTTTATCTCTGTAATTTTGCCATTTGCGAATATTATATAAATGGAATCACACAGTATGTGAGCTGTTAAGAATGTCTTTTATCACTTCTTTTTTTCCCTGAGATCCGTACAATTTGTTGTATATATTGATAGTTCGCTTCTTTTTATTGCTGGTAATATTCCATGGTATGGATGTACCACAGTTAGTTTCACCATTCACCTACCGAGGGACACTTTGGTTTTTTAAGTTGCTAAGAATAATCATGCACAGGTTTTTGTGTGGACATACGTTTTCTCTGGGATAAGTGCCCCAGAATATGATTGTTGGGTCATAGGTTTACTTTTCCAAGAAACTGTCAAACTATTTTCCCATCAGCAATAAGAGAACCAGTTTCTCTGCATCCTTACCAGCATTTGATATTTTCACTATTTTTTAAAAAAAATCCTGGAACATTATATTATATATCCATATAATGCCCATTAAAAATATCTCAATGTAAACCTTATCTTTAAATAAACAGCAAAGTTTTACAAAATTATTATAACAACTCATTATCATTAGTTTCAAGAACTGCTTGCTAGACTTTTTTGTTAAGTTAGAGGTCTGATTATACTACCAGAAAAATTTGAATTTACTATTACTATTTTGATCCATATGCTTAAGAGAATAGGAATTCTGTCATTCTGTGATGAACCTTTTGCAGCTTTACTGAGGTATAATTGGTAAAAAAAAAAAAAAAAAAAAACACACACACACACCAAAAAAACCCCTGCACGTATTTAATGTATATAATTTGATGAGTTTGGATATATGCATAGACCTGTGATACCATAACAGTCAAGGCAATAAGCATATCCAACACTTCCAAAAGTTTCCTTGTGTCCCACACTTAACATGAGATCTACCCTCTTAACACATTTTTAAGGGCACAATATCATATTGTTACCTATAGGCACTATGTTGTACAGCAGATCACTAGAATTTATTCATCTTACATAACTGTTTACTTTAGCTGTTTTGATAGGTAAGTGGTATTATTTAATCATGGTATTAATTTGTGGTTCCCTGGTGGCTAGTGATGTTGAACATCTTTTCATATTCTTTTTTAAAAAAAATTATTTTATTTATTTATTTTTGGCTGCATTGGGTCTTTGTTGCTGCGTGTGGGCTTTCTCTAGCTGTGGCGAGTGGGGGCTACTCTTTGTTGTGGTGTGCGAGCCTCTCACTGCGGTGGCTTCTCTTGTTGGGGAGCATGGGCTCTAGGTGTGTGGGCTTCAGTAGTTGTGGTGCTTGGGCTCAGTAGTTGTGGCTCGCGGGCTTAGTTGCTCCACAGCATGTGGGGTCTTCATGGACCAGGGCTCAAACCTGTGTCCCCTGCATTGGCACATGGATTCCCAACCACTGCGCCACCAGGGAAGCCCCTCATATGCTTTTTGCTATTGATATATCTTCAGTGAAATGTCTCCATGTCCTTTACCCATTTTCTAATTGGATTGTGTGTTAGGCAGAATAATGTCACTTTTCTGCCAAATATGTCTATGTCCCAATCCCCCAAGCCTGTGAATATGTTAATTACATGGGAGAGGAGAGTTAAGGTTGCAGATGGAATTAACATTGCTAGGCAGGTGACTTTGAGAAAGGGAGATTATTCTGGATTATCCGGGTGGCTCTAATGTAATAACAAGCTTCCTTGAAGGTGTAAGTGGGAGGCAGAAGAGGAGGTCAGAGTGATGTGGTGTGAGAAAGACTCAACCTGCCATAGTAGGCTTTGAAGATGGAGGAAGGAGCCCATACGGCAAGGAAATGGATTCTCCTAGAGCTTCAGAAAGGAGCACGGCCCTGCAGAACCTTGATTTTAGGCCAATGCGACCTCTGTTACGCTTGTAACTTTCAGAATTTTAAGATAATAAATTTATGTTGTTTCAAGCCACAAATTTATGGTAATTTGTTGGAGCAGCAAGAAGAAACTAATACAGGTTTGTTTGTTTTTTTCACTGTTTGGTTTTGAGCGGTTTTTTAAAAAAATGTACTCTAGATATGAGTCCTTTGTCAGACATGAAGTTTACAAATATTTTCTTCCAGTTTGTTTCTTTTATCCACTTAGAAGATTCTTTCCAAGTACAAAAGTTTTTTTATTTTGATGAAGTCCTCTTTATTGACTTTTTCTTTTCTGCATTATGATTTTGGTGTCATGTCTAAGAAACCTTCACTGAACCCTAGTCTAGAAAATTTTCTTCCTTTTTTTTCCTAAAAACTTCGTAGTTTTATATTTTACATTTAAATATATGGTCCACTTTGAATTAACTTTTGTGTAAGATGTGAGATTTGGATTGAGGCTTACTTTTTGCCTATAGAGCTCCAGTGGCCCCAGCACCATTTGTTTAAAGGCTCTTTCTCTTACGTTGAATTGCTTTTGCACCTTTGTCAAAAATCAATTTGGAATATTTGTGTAGGTCTATTTCTGAGTTCTCTGTTCTCTTCCATTGATCTGTATCTATTCCTCTGCCAATACAACATAGTCTTGATTACTGTAGCTTATGTAATAAGCCTTGAAATCGGTTAGAATAATTCTTCTCATTTTCTTCTTCTTTGTAAGTTTGTTTTAGTTATTCTAGGGCCTGTACCCTTCCATATAAATTTTTAAATAAATTTATCTTTGTTTAAATAAAAACTTTGCTGGTATTTGATAGGAATTAGATTAAACTTGTGTATTAATTTGAGGAGAATTGACATCTTTGCTATGTTGAGTCTTACAATCCTTGAACATAGATCTCCTTTTAATTAGATATTCTTTGATTTTTTTAATCAGTACTTCGTCGTTTTTAGCATATAAGTCCTGTATATGTTTTGATCAATTTACACCTATTTCTTTTTTGAAGGGATGGCAATTATAAATGGTATCGTATCTTAAATTTTGGTTTCCACATCTTCGTTGTTAGTATATAGAAATATGAATGATATTTGTATGTTTATCTTATATCCTGTGACCTTGCTGTACTCACTTGTTAGTTCTAGGAGGTTTGTTGTAGATTCTTAGGGAATATCTATGTAGACACTTATCCCATCTACATATAAGGACAGTTTTATTTCTTGTTTTCTGCTCTGTATGCTTCTTCTTTCTTTCTTTTTTTTTTCTTATAGCACTGACTAGAACTTCCAGTACTGTATCTGATAGCCATGTTGAGAATGGACCTCCTTGCCTTTTTCCCAGTCTTTAGGGGGAAAGCATTCAGTCTTTTACCATTTAGTATGATGTCACCTGTAAGTTTTTTGTATATTTTCTTTATTATGTTCCTCTATATTCCTAGTTTTCTGGGAATTTTTATCATGAATGATATTGAATTTTGTCAGATGCTTTTTCTGCATAAATTGACGTGATCATATGATGTTTCTTCTTTAGCCTGCTAATATTATGGATTACATCGATTGATATTTGAGTATTGAACGTGCCTTACATTCCTGGACTTAACCTATTTGGTCATGGTATATAATTATTTTTACATATTGCTAAATAACTTGTTAAGATTCTGATAAAATTTTGTTAAAATTTTAAAATTTATATTCATGAAGGATATTGGTTTTTAGGGTTTGGGGTTTTTTTTTGTACTTTCTTCATCTGGTTTTGTCTTAGGCTTCATAAAATGAATTGTCAAGTGTTGCCCTCTTTTCCATTTTCTGGAAAAGATTGGTAGTATTGGTGTTAATTCTCCTTTCCATGTTTGTTGTCATCCTCCAGGGAAACCATCTAGACCTAGGTATTTCTTTTTTGTGTGTGTGGTACGCAGGCCTCTCACTGCTGTGGCCTCTCCTGTTGCAGAATAAATGGTATCGTATCTTAAATTTTGGTTTCCACATCTTCGTTGTTAGTATATAGAAATATGAATGATATTTGTATGTTTATCTTATATCCTGTGACCTTGCTGTACTCACTTGTTAGTTCTAGGAGGTTTGTTGTAGATTCTTAGGGAATATCTATGTAGACACTTATCCCATCTACATATAAGGACAGTTTTATTTCTTGTTTTCTGCTCTGTATGCTTCTTCTTTCTTTCTTTTTTTTTTCTTATAGCACTGACTAGAACTTCCAGTACTGTATCTGATAGCCATGTTGAGAATGGACCTCCTTGCCTTTTTCCCAGTCTTTAGGGGGAAAGCATTCAGTCTTTTACCATTTAGTATGATGTCACCTGTAAGTTTTTTGTATATTTTCTTTATTATGTTCCTCTATATTCCTAGTTTTCTGGGAATTTTTATCATGAATGATATTGAATTTTGTCAGATGCTTTTTCTGCATAAATTGACGTGATCATATGATGTTTCTTCTTTAGCCTGCTAATATTATGGATTACATCGATTGATATTTGAGTATTGAACGTGCCTTACATTCCTGGACTTAACCTATTTGGTCATGGTATATAATTATTTTTACATATTGCTAAATAACTTGTTAAGATTCTGATAAAATTTTGTTAAAATTTTAAAATTTATATTCATGAAGGATATTGGTTTTTAGGGTTTGGGGTTTTTTTTTGTACTTTCTTCATCTGGTTTTGTCTTAGGCTTCATAAAATGAATTGTCAAGTGTTGCCCTCTTTTCCATTTTCTGGAAAAGATTGGTAGTATTGGTGTTAATTCTCCTTTCCATGTTTGTTGTCATCCTCCAGGGAAACCATCTAGACCTAGGTATTTCTTTTTTGTGTGTGTGGTACGCAGGCCTCTCACTGCTGTGGCCTCTCCTGTTGCAGAATACAGGCTCCGGACGCGCAGGCCCAGCGGCCATGGCTCATGGGCCCAGCCGCTCCGCGGCATGTGGGATCTTCCCAGACCAGGGCACGAACCTGTGTCCCCTGCATCGGCAGGTGGACTCTCAACCACTGCGCCACCAGGGAAGCCCGATATTTCTTTTTTTGAGTTATAAAATTATGAATTCAATTTCTTTAATAGTTAGAGTTATTCAAATTATCTATTCATATTAAATTGTTGTAGTATGTGTTCTTTGAGGAATTGAAGCAGTACATCTAAGTTGTCAAATTTATGAGTGTGGAGTTGTTTATAGTGTTCCCTTATTATCCTTTTGATATCTATATGGTTTGTCCTCTCCTGTTAAATTTCTAGTATTGGTAATTTGTATCTTCTTTCTTTGCTAGAGGTTTGTCAATATTATTGATTTCTCCAGAGAATCAGATCTTTGTTGAATTAATTTTCTCTATTGCTTTTCTGTTTTTAATTTTATTGATTTCTGCTTCTATCTTTATTATTTCCTTCTGTCTGTTTGCTTTCATTTTATTTGGTGTCCCTTTTTCTGAATTTAGGAGCTTAGATGACACATTTGACTTTTACTGCTTTCTAATCTAAATATTTAGTGTTATAAATTTCAACACTGTTTTAGCTACCTTTTCAATATTTTGAAATGCTGTGTTTTCATTTTCATTCAATTCAGTGTGCTTGTGGATTTCCCTCTTTGACTTATGTATTTATTTACAAGTGTGTTGTTTAGTTTCCAAGTGTTTGGAGAATTTTGTGTTATTCTGTTGTGCGTTTCTAATTTGATTTCACAGTGGTCAACCAGCGCCCTCTGTATGATTCCAATTCTTTTAACTTTGTTGAATTTTATTTCTTGGCCTAGGAAATGGTCTATCTTAGTATATGTTCCTTGGACACGTGAAAAGCGCATGCATTCTGACTGTTCCATAAATATTGATTAAATCATGTTGGTTGTGTTAAGTTCCTCTATATCTTGTTAATTTTCTGTTTGGTGCTTATATCAATTGTTGAGAAAGAGATGTTGAAGTCTCCAGCTACAATTGTGGATTTGTATAGTTCTTTTCATTTTTTGCATTATATATTTTGAAGCTTGGTTCAAATCACATATTTTAAAAGTTGTTTGGTGCACTTATAATTATGATTGCTAAGTCCTTTTGGTAGATTCACCCTTTTACATTATATAGTGTCCCTCTTTGTTCCTGATCTTTTTTTTTTTTTTTTGAAGTCAACTTTATCTAATATTACTGTAGCCCTTCTGGCTTTCTTTTGACCAACTTTTGCGTGGTACACCTCTTCCATCCTTTTGCTTATAATCTACCTATATCATTATCATTGAAGTGATTCTCTTAATTCATAACTATCCTTCCTCTCTCTCTCTCTCTCTCTCTCTCTCTCTCTCGTGTGTTCATGTTTGCACACACGCACTCTTTATTACTTGAGTGAAGTAGGTCATTTTCCTATAACATTTTCCACATTCTAGATTTGGCTTAATTTTATTCTTACAGAATACACATGTTCCTGCAACCTAGCTGGTAGGTCTAGAGACTTAATTAGATTTAGGTTTAGATTGTTGTTCATAGTTCTGCACAGGTGGTGCTGTGTACTGCATCACGTCAGGAGGCACATAATATGTCTGGTTTTCACTCTTTTAGTGTTAAGACTGATTTAGAGGACTCAGGTGTTGTTAGCCTGATTGACCCATTATAAAGTTCTTCAGCAACATCCTTTCTAATGGTTTTAACATTGATGAACATTCGTTTCATTAGGGGCTGCAAATGGTGATTATTTTTCAGTCATTTCTTCTGTATTTATTAGCTGGAGTTCTTCTATGAAGAATAATTTTCCGTGATCAACTATTTGGTTAACTTGCAATGCAATTTGTACAAAAATGGTACAGAATAAATGGTTGATTCTTCCCAGTTATTATTTCCAAAATAATTAGTCTGGTGCCTTAGCAGCTTCCAAAGGTGACCAACGATTTTTTTTTAAGTATCTTTTGAACTCCGAGTTTTAAAGACTAATCCATTGCAGACTTTTGTTTTTGTTTTTGTTTTCCCCAAATTGTCCTGTCTTTGGTGAATGGAAACTCCTTCAAGTGGCTCTGGGCTCCTTAGATACAACCCTAGTAGCCTTTGATAATGTACTTATTTTACAGTATAATAGAATGTTCCAAGTTCATCTTATACATTTCATGCCCCAGACTTTGAATTACCCATTTCTCTAAGGAGTTGTGGTTTCTTTTAGTGGGAAATGGTGTTTAAAGACCACATTATGTCCCTGGACTGTCATTGCTTACTTAGCTTTCTTTGCTTCTGGGGTCTTTCAGTAGGGAGGTTATTTAAAAGGAGAGAATAATCAAGAGCTAAAACTCAGATTTTCTATTTAAATTTAAGATTATAGGGTTTCTTAATATAAGAACTTTTTTTTGTTTTATATTTTTTAAATGCTGAAATGCTTGGTTCCTAGCAATATTGATGTAGCTACTTGTTTTTAAAATATTATTATTAATATTATGACCAACAATAAGACTACTATACAATAAAGATATATAGTCAAAAACCATGTTTTAAAGTTGGTTGGAATAATTGTTTGGTGTTACAACACCAATTTGATATACAGCAAGGTTTATTTGTTTCACTTTCAACTTTTAATAATTGATTTTTCAAAATGTTTTAGAAAATATATTTTAACAACTTTATTGAGATATAATTCACATTCAGTTCAGGATACAATTCACCCATTTAAAGTGTACATACAATCCACAGTTTTTAGTATATTCACAAACACGTGCAATCATCACCACAGTCAATTTTAAACATTTTCATCATCTCAGAAAGAAATCCCATACCTTTTAGTTAACACCCTTGTATTCCTTCATTTCTCCCAGCCCTTTGCAACGACTAATCTGTTACTTTCTCTCTAGAGATTTTCCTGTTCTGGTCACTTATTGTGAACAGACTCATACAATATGTAGTTTTTTGTGACCGGCTTGTTTTACTTAACAAAATGTTTTTGAGGTTTTTCCCTGTTTCTGTGATCCAAGGGGATGCTTCAGTCTCATCCTGGGTTCTGGGATTTTCATAAAGGTGTCTTGTCTATGGATGATTGCTAGTTGGTCTTTTTGTGAGGGGGATTGAAGTTGGCAACCACCTATTCCATGTTGGTGACATCACACTGCCTATTATTTTACACTGTAATAATTATGTGTATTGAATATTGTATACTGTGATTGTATATGATTTATTGTTTTTCTTTAGTATGTCTTCTTTGCTTTTTCTAAAATTACTTTTAGTATTTAGGAAGGTTTATCTTTATATTCAGTAGTTTCTTTGTATATAAACCGTTTATAGTGTCTGTATTGTTATCTATTACTGTATAACAAATTACCCCCAGATTAATAGCTTAAAACACTGAATATTTGTTTTCTCAGTTTCTGTAGGTCAGGAATCTAGGTGAGGCTTAGCTGGGTGCTTCCTACTCAGGGTCTCTCATGCATCTCCTGTCAAGCTGTTGCCCAGACTGCAGTCATCTTAAGGCTCAACTGGGGCTGGCAACTCTGCTTTCATTCACATGGTTGTTGGCAGGCCTCAGAAGATCCACTGCCAAGCTCACTCATGTCATTGCTGTCAAGGCTTGGTTCCTCACCACATGGGCCTCTCTATAGGTTTCCTGAGTGTCCTTACAATGTGGTAACTGGTGATTCCAGAGAGCCAGGCAGTACTCAAGATGGAGCTAATTTTCTTTATAACTGATCTCAGATGTGACATCCATCACTTGTGCTGTATTATATTTGTTAGAATACCTAAGCACAGCCCACACTCAAGAGGAGAGGATCATATAAATATATGAATGCTTGGAAACAGGTATCATTGACTGCCATCGTAGGGGCTTTCTACCATAATTCCCTTAATTCTCCTTTATTCTGTCTGGTTAAATGGTTTGATTCCTACCTAGTACTTATACAGTTGTTAATCTTTTCTACTTTTCGGCTGTCTTTCTTTTTTCTTTTCATTTAAAATCGCATCCTTTCTACTTTGTCAGAAAATATAACGTTTAAATTCTATTCTTCTCCTTATGTCTTCAACATTATTTTAATACCTGTACAATTAAATATATGAAATGCTCATCATCAGTCGTTTTGCTGAAATTCCCCAGTCAGCTTTTGGTTGGATGAAGCCCATCCTCTAGTATATTCTTCAGGAAGGGAACGTGTTTATAATATTCCTTGGGCTTTTGCATGTTCAAAACTCCTTTTCTGTAGCTTCAGTGACTGAAGGAGAGCTTGGTTCCTTGTAAAATCCTTGGCTCATGCTTTGTAAAGTTTTTGAAAAATGATGCTCCTCTGTTTTTCCACTGCATAGCTTGATTTTACAAAGTCCAATAGTCCAATGACATCTAATTCTCTTGCCCTTGTACATTATTTTGACTTTTTGCCTGGATGCTAATTTTTAAAATTCTTTAAAGCCTAGTAGTTCTTCTAAGATATGACTCATAGTTGATCATTTTGGGTCAGTTTTCCTGGGTACCTACTAGTCCCTTTTCATTGTTTTTTTTTCTGGAATTTTTCTTGGATTATGGCTTTAAATATTAATTTCCCTCCAGTACTTTTTCTTCTTCATGGGCTCCAATTATAGCATGTTAGAACTTCTTTCACTGTCTTCTATTTCAATCATTTCTTTCTCTGATCTTTTTTCTTATTTTAAAATTTCATATTCATTTCTTTGGGTGTTTTACTGCTTTATTTCAGTGTACCTTATTACATTTTCATCATGTCTATTTTCCTTTATGCACTGCTTTCCCCTCCATTTTGGTCTGGTAGTGCCTTATTGTCTTTTGAACTTTTAACAATTTTAAGGTTTTTTATTTGACATTGAATCAAGCTTTTTTTTTTTTTTTTTTTTCCTGCACAGGGTTGAACAACCTAGCCTGCTATTATTAAAAGTAGAAATCCTTACTTAGTCATAAATGGACTTCCGAAGTTGCAAGTGTCCTGCTAGAAGTATAAGGAAATATATGCAAAGGGGAGATGTCATATTTCTTTGCTTTGGAGGTATTGGGTGGCTGTTGAATGCCTTGTTTATTACTATAAACTTCAAAAAAATTTTCACAAACTTCTTTTTCCACATATTATCTCATGCTGCCTTTTTCAATTCTCTGCCTAGCTGTGAAGGTTTGAAGCCTTGTATTTATTGTGTTTGAAGGGTGCCATGAGAGAGAATTGTCAAATAAGCAGATAAAGTAGCAAACTATGAAGTATAGTTATTGAGCAGTTTTTGTTTATTTATCTGGAGAAGATAAAAGTACCAAAATATAGTAACTGCTTATGTTTTCATGTCTTCCCTGAGCTTAGTCCAGAATCACTTGCTTTTTCTAAAAGCGATCCTAGACTTCGGGATAAGGCCAAATCTAGACAGATTCATGGAATAGACTCCTACATTTAAGGCATTTGTTCCAAGCATTGGATGTATTTTTGAAAATCGGTATTTTCTAAACCTTCGTATATTGGAAAAAGCTTCAAAAAATGTGACCTGTATTCAGGAATTAACTGTATTTGTTCTAAAACTATTTTTTTTTCACTCTTAGGTACACAAAGGAAATAACTAAAAATGACAAGTAGAAGTCTTGAGGAGTCCATGGGGGCTGTTCAGACGGGGTTAGTCAGAACGCTTAAAGGATTCCAAAGCAAGATTTTGCCACCCCTGAGTCCGAAGGTGGTTACAGAAGAAGAAGTAAATCGAATGGTAATGTATAAGAGAATTTCAGAGTAAAATACTTAATGCAGTCTTTCTCCTTAGGAGAATGACAGTTGCTACTTGACATTCTCAGAATATCAAACAGAATTACTGGCTGATAGTATCGGTTTACTTAACATGGGTAGATTGCTGCAGAGCATAGTTACCTTTTAAAGCTTGGGAAATTTTTGAAATTATATACATCAAAGTAGAGGCTTAAATTAAATTGCTTAAGTTAATCAGTTGAACTAAGACTATGCAAGCAAATTATTAAGATTTTCTAAATATTAGCTAGAACCTTAAGAAACTGTCATACTTCCCAGATCCTTTACTTTATAAGATTTCTCTTTAACCTGATATAACATGATAAACACCCAAAAGCTTTACTTGCATGTTGTAACTTCATTTGAGAAATAGAAATATTTCAAGGAGGATTAGTCTCCTTAGCTCTGAAGCACTTACGTGATTTTAGAAACCTAGGGTTTTATGCTCTTCTGAGCATATATGTTAATGTGAGCTCTTTGGATATGTTCCCGTGCAATTTCTTGACCTTCCTCTCCCCCACCCCAGGTTCTTTTGTGTGATTCCTTCAAAATCATAAGGAAACAGCAACCACGTATCCTTTCAAATTATTGTGCAAAGAGCTCAGAAGTGCACGGGTACTTCGCTTGTATTATTTAGTTATTTTAAACGTTTTATAGGGGAACTTAGTGGCATTCCAGAATTATCCTGAAAGCTGCAAACACAAATTATTCATTACTGGCACTTATGAAAGCACTTTTTCAGTATAACCATTTATGAATCTTTGGCTCCTGTTGCTTTAAATTCTAGCTGACTCCCTCAGAGTTCCTGAAGGAAATGTCCCTCACCACAGAGCAGAGACTGGCTAATACACGTGTGATGTGCCGACCACAGATCATTGAACTTTTAGATATGAGGGAAACAACACATCAAAAGGTAGCTGCTTTCTGTCATACTTGCATATAAAGTAGGTCCTGGAATAATGTGAATATTCTAGAACAATAATAACTAAGCAGTACTTATTGTTCCTGGGCTAACTAATCCCTTATTGGATTTCTTTTATATATTCTTTTTCTACCTCTGTTGATCTTGATATCTATAATTTGATATGAAAAGAATTATACAATACAATAACTTTTAAAAAATATTTATTTATTATTTTTATTTATTTATTTTTGGCTGTGCTGGCTCTTAGTTGTGGCATGTGAACTCTTAGTTGTGGCATGCATGTGGGATCTAGTTCCCCAACCAGGGATTGAACCTGGGCCCCCTGCATTGGGAGCATGGAGTCTTACCCACTGGACCACCAGGGAAGTCCTCAACTAACTTTTGACTAGTCACATTTCTTCCTTAGCTACTTCTGGACACCACTGTTTACAGATTAGGAGTAATCCCAAGAATTATATTAGCCAAGCCCAATTAGGTTATCCTCCTAGTGTAAGAAATCCCTCCTTACCTGAGCTGTCATAACTAGAAAGGAAGAAGGAGGAACTGTTTATTAAAATAGGCATTTTTGTCTATTCTGGCTCATTTCCAATAACAAATGTATCCTTTTAGTCTCTAAAGAATAGCTATTTTAACATGTTTCTGTATTCTCATGTAAACCATACATTCCAGGCCTTAGGAGTATATGTTTATAAAGTAGTTCTTATTTCCTACATTTTAATTAATTTCTTGAATTATATGCTTCACTTTTTGCACAAATTATGGTATGAACCTTCATCAGTTGAACTGCTGGAGATTAGCCTCCTCTCAAAGGGTTCCCAGCTATTCCTGAAAGTTTTTCAGAGTGATTTCCCACAAGACAAGTGAGTCCCTCAGGCTCTTTTGCTCTCCTTGGCATGCCATTGCCACTCCATAAAATTTGCTCTTTTTCTGAGCACTTCTAGCTTTAGCTATTCATTGTTTCCTCTCCTTCCCATAACACCCTCTAACTTTGAGAGCAGGGAACACAGCTTTCTCCAAAGCTAATTCATCCTAATTAAGGGCTAACTGCTCCTTTCCCAGAGCATAACTAAGACCAGACTATGTGTATTGTTCTGTGTGTACTGCTTGTGTGTGTGTTTTAATGTATTTTGATTCCTGCTATGAAGGGTGAAGAAATTAGTGTACCACATCTCATCTTCTTGCCTCTGTCCTCTGTCAACTCAGTCAGTTATTTTTTACTTTGTTTTCCGGAGTTTCATTTGTTTTTTGGTTGATAGTCATACTCTTCTCATTTCCTCAAGAAGAGATTATGGAAACTATATTTCCTTGATTTTATAAATTTGATAATATTTGCCTATTGCCTTTATAGGAGAACTGCAGATTTGTTAGATGTAAAATTCTTGGGTCACACATTTTCCCCATAAGAGATTTGCAGGCATTTTCTTCACTACCTTCTGGCTTTAAATGACGATATACAGAAGTATGAAGCCTAATATTTTAGCTTGTATGCCCAAAGATTGTTTATTCTTATTTGATGTCCAGTGATTTTATTAGGATGTGACTAAATTTTTCCTAAGACACTACGTACCATTATTTTATTTCTAGAAAGTTTTTCTTGAATTATCAAGTATTTGTTCATGCCATTTTTGTTTTTATTTTTTTTAGAAATATCAGTTGTGAACATGCTGGATCTTTGTCTGCCCTTCTATACCTTGCGTTTCCTCCCTAATCCATCTTAAACTTTCTGTTCATTCCCATTTCATTGTAATTACATTCATCAACTTATCCTCTGTATCCCTTACTTTGAGTTGTGTGTGTGTATGTTTCTCTTAAAATTCATTCTTAAGCTTGACCAGTTCAACACACCTGGGTTGTCTCACAGCATTTTACATAGTTAGTTTCTTTTTTTGTACTTTTTAATTCACTTGTGTCTCAGATATCACTCTTCTTTGGCTTTCTTCCTACTTCACTGGTTGCTTTTTTCTTATTTGTTGAATACTTCTCCTCTTCCTGTTGACTAAATATTGGAGTTCCCCCGTACTTGGTCCTTAAACATCTTTCTCTTCTAAACTCATTCCTTAGATGACTCCTTCTAGGAACAGGGCTTTAAATTTCACCCTTTAAATGATTGCTTTCATAATTATATCTCCTGCTATGGCCTAGCCCCTGAACTCTGGATCATATATTCAGCTCATTGTGTGATTGGCAGCTCAAACTTAAAATCCTTAAGAGCTAATTTTTGCATTACATTCTTACCCTAAAGGCATGAACTTTCCTCTTTTGTCTTTGTTCTCTCCACCATGTAATACCCCCATTTATCTATTTTCTCAGGCCAAAAACCTTGGTGTTATCTCTGATGCCTCTGTTTTTCTCATGTCTTATATGAAATCCAAAACAAGGGCTAGTAATCACAAATATGTCTTTAATCCAACCACTTCTCACCACCTCCACCGCTACCATCCCAGTTCAACCCACCATCATCTAGACTCCTGAAATAGCCTCCCTGTTTCCAGCTCATCACCCTGTTATCAATTCTCCACAAAGAAGTAAGAGTGGTTTTTATTATTTATTTATTTATTTTAAAATTTATTTATTTATTTATGGCTGTGTTGGGTCTTCCTTGCGCACGGGCTTTCTCTAGTTGCAGTGAGCGTGGGCTACTCTTCTTCCCTGCGTGGCGCAGGCTTCTCATTGTGGTAGCTTCTCTTGTTGCAGAGCACGGGCTCTAGGTGCGTGGGCTTCAGTAGTTGTGGCTCACAGGGTCAGTAGTTGTGGCGCACAAGCTTAGTTGCTCCGTGGCATGTAGGATCTTTCTGGACCAGGGCTCGAACCCATGTTCCCTGCATTGGCAGGCAGATTCTTAACCACTGCGCCACCAGGGAAGTCCCAAGAGTGGTTTTTAAAAATGTAAATCAGAACATGTTACTTCCGTGTTGAAAACCACCTAGTAGCTTCCTGTTACCCTCATAGTTATAAGGTCCTGCATCATCTGATCCTGAGTCCTTCATAGTCTTTTCCTTCCTCTCTCCCCCAGCTCATTCTCCTCTAACTGCTCTCCCCTCTTGCTGCTCTTCAAACACTCAAGGATAATTCTCACCCTAGGGCCTTTGCATTTGTTATTCCTTCTAACTGGAATGCTGTTCTCTCAGATCTTTGCGTGACTTGCTTCAGATCATTTCCTCAGAGAGGCCATGCCTTGGCTACCTATCATAAAGAGCAATCATCCCCCATTCACTCTGTCTCCTTGTCGTGCTTTGGTTTTCTTCATAGTCTTATCACTGCCTGACCTCATATTATGTATTTCTTTTTTAAAAAAATATATTTATTTATTTATTTGGCTGTGCTGAGTCTTAGTTGAGGCCCGTGGGATTTTCGTTGCCGTGTCTGGGATTTTTAGTTACGGCATACGGGATCTAGTTCCCTGACTAGCGATTGAACCCGGGCCTCCTGCATTGGGAGCGTGGAGTCTTAGCCCCTGGTCCACCAGGGAAGTCCCTATTTCTTTATTTTTTATCCATTTCCTTAAGCATTTCAGCTTCATGAGGCAGGGGCTTTACTGGCTTTGTTCACTACTGTATGCTCAATATATGGAAAATATTAGAAACTCAATTAGCATTTATTGAATGAACACATGAATTGTTCATCTCTTTTGATTGTTTAATCTTCCCTGCACTCTTGAATATTTGCTTTGTGCTCTCTGATTTTTTTCCATTATGTTCTTTGAGTTTATGGTGAAATGGTGTAGTTAAGATTCTTATTATTTCATGGCAATGCTGTTCTGGTGAATATTTGACATTTTCTTTGCTTCTCTTCTTTTTTTTTCTTGAATGTTTTTGTATAGATTCTGGCTTTATTTGTCATTGTGATTGTTATTATCACTCATCTTTGAAATAAAGAAGGGAATTCTTCCTGGACTTGCTGTTTGCAGGTAGTTAATGTTGAGGCGGGGCTCGGTAGGGTCA